>NW_015506221.1:488546-491522 GCF_001515645.1 Sinocyclocheilus grahami | reverse complement strand
GAGTGAGCAGAGGCCGGGGGATAAAGTGAGGAATGGTCGGCGGGCTGAGTGAGTAGAGGCCGGGGGATAAAGTGAGGAATGCTTTCACAACGAATCACACAGCGCATTCACAACAGCAACAATACTACAGCCAGAATAAAAGTTACGCCGCCTTTCTTTACATGAACATTTGGGCGGCGTTATGCAAATCTTCCCACATAGTGATGTAGATATGTGAGGGTGTGTTAGAACGAGCCGTTTTAGGTAGGCGTGGCTGACTCTTAACTTTTATAAAGAATATCTCTTTGGATTTGAGACTTTAGTCTTTGCAACTTTACAGATCTTCTTTATGCACCAAGAGCTTGTAACACTCCAAAGAGAAAGGAAATATTGAAATCGCATTATATGACCCCTTTAATACAAAACCACAATGTTTCTACTGTATCTCTGTCAGTCACTCTGCTTTTTAGTTGAAATGAGTGAATTGACTGGGTGCTGTCTGTCACTGTCTTTAATCACTTCTGTGAATGACTATGGTATGCCACATGCACTGTAATATGTTTTATATTAAATATTAAACTTTCAAATGAAAATAGCAACATGATCGTTCTATAAAGTATGCGTTCATATGTGTTAAGGGCTAGATTTACGCTGGAGGAAACAGCTGTGGTATGATGAGGGGTGAACGCAGCAAAAACTTTACAGTAGATGGGAAACCGATAGCTCCCTCGTGACCTTTTGTAAACTGTATTTATGACAAAGAACTGCACATATACAGATATTATAACAATCTATCGATAAACACACACCTTGTGTCCTCTGTTTCTGTTTGAGTCCGCTCGTTCTGCGCCGCCGCAGTCTACGGAGAGGAGACGAAGTCTGCCGCCGTTTTCAAATTAAATTTAAAGGGTACTGACCCTTGAGGCGATCACGAATTTGTGTATAGTTTATGGAGCTAATCGCTATAGCCCTGCTAAAAATGGTCTAGCGATGCCCATGCTTTCTTACGTCCATTTTGGAGAAGAACCAGGACAAATATTTAAATCGATCGCTCAGGCATTTAAGTGGCACCGAAATGAGGCACCGAAATCTGCGTACATACCAGTTACATAGGTACGGCACCGGGTTTCGGTACCCAACCCTACTCTTAATAAGGTTCATTTTATTTGAGACTCTGTAGATTAACTTGCATCTCTTTTATAAACTCCAAACAACCTTTATAGACACTTATTATTCTTTCTAACAGGGTACGCCAGGGGACAGTAAGAACGCAAAGAAGAAGAACAACAAGAAAACAAATAAGAATAAAAGCAGCATGTGCCGAGCTAATAAAAAGAAACCTGGGATGCCGAATGTAGCCAATGATCTTTCTCAGAAACTCTACGCCACAATGGAGAAACACAAAGAGGTCTACTATATGTTTTTCATCTGATCATGAAAAACTGATCTTGCTCTCTAAGGCATTGCATGAGTCATGTACATTGTTTAACTTGAAGTTTTTCACTGTTTTGAATGTCACCTTTTGATATACATATAAGCCAAATGTTTTTCTCTGGAAAAGTCTTATGAAACCTCTTACCTTGTCCCACTTGTTCTCCCAGGTGTTTTTTGTAATCCATCTGCACTCTGGGCCCATGGTCAATTCATTACTACCCATCGTTGACCCCGATCCCTTTCTGAACTGCGACCTAATGGATGGAAGGGACGCCTTCTTGACATTAGCACGGGATAAGCACTGGGAGTTCAGCTCTTTGCGCCGCTGCAAGTGGAGCACCATGTGCATGCTGGTGGAATTGCACAACCAGGGCCATGACCGCTTTGTCTACACTTGCAACGAATGTAAACACCATGTCGAGACACGTTGGCACTGTACTGTCTGCGAGGTAAGATACAGAGGCTCCTGTAACACGCTACAGCTCTCGTTTATGATCAGTAGTGGATGGGTGTGTTTCTGGGTTTGTTTTGATTTGAGCACATTAGAAAAGAAAACCTTTGTGATTTTGAAACTTGGGGAGCCATGGGATCTTTTAGTAACATCTATTCTACTAGTAGTGTAAACACATCTTTCACATGTTTTGTCCATTTGTTGTTGATGCATCGTAATAATTTCTTGTCTTTTCATAATGAGATGACTTTTGATATTCCTGTCATTCCTTGGTTAATCACTGTGCCCTCATCTTTCTGCAGGACTTTGACCTGTGCATTAGTTGCTATAACACTAATGGCCATGAGCACCAGATGGTTAAGTGGGGTCTGGGTCTGGACGATGATAACAGTCAAAGCGGCGAGGCCTCCAAGAGTCCTCAGGAGAGTCGGCGTCTAAGCATCCAGCGTTGCATCCAGTCTCTAGTGCATGCCTGCCAGTGCCGCAATGCCAACTGCTCTCTGCCATCTTGCCAGAAGATGAAGCGTGTGGTGCAGCACACCAAGGGCTGCAAACGCAAGACAAACGGTGGCTGTCCGGTGTGCAAGCAGCTCATTGCGCTCTGCTGCTATCATGCCAAGCACTGTCAGGAGAACAAGTGCCCCGTGCCCTTCTGCCTCAATATAAAGCACAAACTGCGTCAGCAGCAGCTGCAGCACAGGCTCCAGCAGGCACAGATGATGCGGAGACGCATGGCTACTATGCAGGGCCGAGCCATGCCTCAGAGCCTACCATCACCGCCTGCATCAATAGCCCCCAGCACGCCCACCTCGCATCAGCAACCCAACACCCCTCAAACACCACAACCGCTGTCCAACAAACCAACGACTCCCAATGCAGGTGTCGTGTCCCCGGCCTATCCCAATGCGCCCCGCAATGGACAACCCCCTCCTCAAGCTTCACAGGGCAAACCTGGCCCACAAGCTTCCCCGCTTCACCAGCAGCAGTCTCCGCTCCCGCAACCTCCCCAGCAGCAGCAGCCGCCGCAACAACCGCCTCAGCAACAGCCTCCGCCTATGGCGGTCAAAATGGCACGGCACATAGAAATGGATGCCCAGGCCCAACACCAACAG
>NW_015506221.1:411642-484684 GCF_001515645.1 Sinocyclocheilus grahami | reverse complement strand
TGGAGCACCATGTGCATGCTGGTGGAATTGCACAACCAGGGCCATGACCGCTTTGTCTACACTTGCAACGAATGTAAACACCATGTCGAGACACGTTGGCACTGTACTGTCTGCGAGGTAAGATACAGAGGCTCCTGTAACACGCTACAGCTCTCGTTTATGATCAGTAGTGGATGGGTGTGTTTCTGGGTTTGTTTTGATTTGAGCACATTAGAAAAGAAAACCTTTGTGATTTTGAAACTTGGGGAGCCATGGGATCTTTTAGTAACATCTATTCTACTAGTAGTGTAAACACATCTTTCACATGTTTTGTCCATTTGTTGTTGATGCATCGTAATAATTTCTTGTCTTTTCATAATGAGATGACTTTTGATATTCCTGTCATTCCTTGGTTAATCACTGTGCCCTCATCTTTCTGCAGGACTTTGACCTGTGCATTAGTTGCTATAACACTAATGGCCATGAGCACCAGATGGTTAAGTGGGGTCTGGGTCTGGACGATGATAACAGTCAAAGCGGCGAGGCCTCCAAGAGTCCTCAGGAGAGTCGGCGTCTAAGCATCCAGCGTTGCATCCAGTCTCTGGTGCATGCCTGCCAGTGCCGCAATGCCAACTGCTCTCTGCCATCTTGCCAGAAGATGAAGCGTGTGGTGCAGCACACCAAGGGCTGCAAACGCAAGACAAACGGTGGCTGTCCGGTGTGCAAGCAGCTCATTGCGCTCTGCTGCTATCATGCCAAGCACTGTCAGGAGAACAAGTGCCCCGTGCCCTTCTGCCTCAATATAAAGCACAAACTGCGTCAGCAGCAGCTGCAGCACAGGCTCCAGCAGGCACAGATGATGCGGAGACGCATGGCTACTATGCAGGGCCGAGCCATGCCTCAGAGCCTACCATCACCGCCTGCATCAATAGCCCCCAGCACGCCCACCTCGCATCAGCAACCCAACACCCCTCAAACACCACAACCGCTGTCCAACAAACCAACGACTCCCAATGCAGGTGTCGTGTCCCCGGCCTATCCCAATGCGCCCCGCAATGGACAACCCCCTCCTCAAGCTTCACAGGGCAAACCTGGCCCACAAGCTTCCCCGCTTCACCAGCAGCAGTCTCCGCTCCCGCAACCTCCCCAGCAGCAGCAGCCGCCGCAACAACCGCCTCAGCAACAGCCTCCGCCTATGGCGGTCAAAATGGCACGGCACATAGAAATGGTCGCCCAGGCTCAACACCAACAGAACTATCGCATGACCATGAATGGCCTTCCTATGAACCACCAGCAGCCACGCATGCCAGGCCCAATGCAGCATGTCGGGCCACACGGACAACAGGTCATGCCGTCAATGCCACAAGGACAGTGGAGTGGAGGCCCTCAGCCAGGCATGCAAGCGGCTCAGCAGCAGGTTGCTCCGCAACAGACCGCACCGGGCGCTCCGCAGACCATGCCTATGCAGAGACCCCCAATGCCCCAGCAAGCTGCACAGCCACGCATGATGGTGCCCACACAGGGTCCACGACCGCAGGCACCCCAGAGACCCGGAGCCATCGCCCCCAATGCCTTGCAAGACCTGCTACGAACCCTCAAGTCGCCCAGCTCGCCCCAGCAACAGCAGCAGGTGTTGAACATCCTCAAATCGAACCCGCAACTCATGGCCGCCTTTATCAAACAGAGGACTGCGAAGTACCACGCCAACCAGCCGCAGCAGCAACAAGCGCAACACGGCATGCATGCAGCGCAGCCAGCGATGCAGAACATGGCAGCCATACAGGCAGTGCCGCGACCTGGCATGGCGCCGCAGCAGCAACCGCAACAGCCCGCACCACAAGGCATGGCAGCTCTTGGAGCGCAGAGTCAGCTCATGAACCCTGCGCACGCCAACAACCCGCAGCTGCAGGAGTTGTACCGCCGTCAGCTTTTGCGGCAGCAGCAGCAGCAACAACAGCAGCAGCCGGGAGTGATGCCGCAGGCACATGGCCAGTTCCCGCAGACACAAGGGACTGCTACCAACTACACGCAACTCCGGATGCAGCAGCAGCAACAGTTGGCCATGCAGGGAACAGGCGGACCCATGGGCCAGCTGCCCCCTATGGCCCAGATGGGGAAGGGAGGGATGGGAATGGACGGCACATCCAATCTCCTGCACCAACGCATGCTGCAGCAGCAGCAGGTTCCGCAACAGCAGGTCGTCCTCAAGCCTCCAATGGGCTCACCAGCACAACCAAGTCCAATGAGCCCACAAACTCACCTGCTTTCCGGCCAGCCGCAAGGCGCACACCTTCCCGGCCAACCCATGGCTAATGCACTCAGTAATCAGGTGTGCTCGCCGGCCCCTGTACAGTCGCCCAGACCTCCGTCGCGGCAGCTTCCGCCACATTCCAGTCCTTCCCCACAGGTTCAGCCACAGCCATCGCCGCAGCACGCGCCGCCCCACACAGGATCACCACACCCTGGTCTGACTATGCCCATGCCTGGTTCCATGGAGCAGGCACACCTGGGCACACCAGAGCGGAGTGCCATGCTCCCGCAACTTAATACGCCCAACCGCGGAGGGCTGCCCAGTGACTTAAGTATGGT
This sequence comes from Sinocyclocheilus grahami, assembly GCF_001515645.1. Lineage (NCBI taxonomy): Eukaryota > Metazoa > Chordata > Actinopteri > Cypriniformes > Cyprinidae > Sinocyclocheilus > Sinocyclocheilus grahami. Next base: position 482,116 of record NW_015506221.1, on the reverse strand, counting down.
GGGAGACACAACAGGAGACACGCTGGAGAAATTTGTGGAGGGATTGTAGCGTTTACTGGGAGACTCCACCCACCACAGTCTCCCCGTTCCTCTTTTTTGTGGCTCTGTTGGTTTTTCTCTAATATTCTCAAATTTTTTTGTACTGACATGTAAAGTTTGAAGAAATGTATGGGGGGAAAAAAAAGTTATGTCTACAAGGAATAGGAAATGTTGATGTTTCCTAAAAACAAAAAACTGATTTCTTCCTTTTAAGAGGGATTTGAAAATTGTTGTTTAAAAGAAATATAAATCACAAAGAATATATTTTTTGTTCAGTTTAGACCTATGTGTGGTAAATGTTTTGTTTTAAATTGTCGTTTTGGTTTTGTTTCGGGGGAGGGTGGTCTGGTTTCATGCCTTTTCTTTTTTTTTAAGAAAATACGAAACTTCATTATATTATTCATACCTTTTGATTTATACCTTATCTAACTTTGCAGCATTTCTGTGTTGGAAGACTGTAAAATAATTTGTCTGGGAGTTTGGGTCAGGGTTTCTCTGCTCTGTCTGTCATCCTTCCTGGCGATTGCATTCTAGTGTTGTACCATTTTTTCAGACATGCATTCGGAGGCATTTCCTCCCTTTCTCATTGTGAAGTTTGTATGTATGAGGAGAACTGTTTGTTTGTATTGATAGGAACTGTGCATACGCATGTATGCAGACACGCAAAGACAGACACACGTAAGCATCACTCAGACAATGCAACACCAAGAGGCCATGTACACATTTACAACATCTCACTGGCCTGGATCCAGAGGTTCTGTCTTGCAGATGTGGAATATTGTTGCTTTTTGTCCTAATTTTGTCAGATATATAAATATAAAGAGAGCTAGAGAGAAAGAGGGAGAGAGTGGGGCCCCTAAGCTGAGCGGGAGGGAATAGGCGATCACTGGTTGACTGCTAGTTGGAAACACAGAATGGATTCTGATATTGACCCTCATTTATCACACAAACTTGAACAGGGGCTCTGCTTATTCCCTTAATGTAAATCATGCAACTTATTAAGCAAAATACTTTATAAGGAAGAGAGAATGGAATCACTGTATAAACTGGTTGAAAAAAACGTATTTCTTACTTGTATACCATATTGTTAAATAAACTGTGTGCAACAGATCAAAATCATGTGTATTTAATGTTATTTATATAGTATATTATATGCTAAAGCTACTTTGAAAGAAAGTTAAGGTTAGGCTGTCGCGTCCTTTGACTTATTTAACTTTTACTAACAAAATTAATAAATGCAAAATGTATAAATACTTAAATTAAGCTAGTTATTGGCAATATTTAGTGTAATTTGCCATCTTTTTTAGCAATTTCACCATTTCGTAAGTTCAGTCATATGACTCTGAGACAGATGTTTCGCAATCGACGCAGTCATTGCGTCACCGCGTACTAGACGTCACCGGAAGTAGGCGGCGGTCGCGGAACAGTATTTTGAACTACAGTAGCCGCCGTTGCAGCACACTTGATAAGAAAACCGTCGTTTTACGACATTAAATCATCTGTTTTTAAAAAAAACACAATGAAGTGCGTCTTGCCAACGGTCTGTATTCAAGTTGTTATGAAATAAATCGCAATTAAACTACGTTAACCGATATAATATGTTTCAATAATGGCAGAGTGAAATGTAAACAAAGGTACGCAGCACACTTGATAAGAAAACCGTCGTTTTACGACATTAAATCATCTGTTTTTAAAAAAAACATACAATGAAGTGCGTCTTGCCAACGGTCTGTATTCAAGTTGTTATGAAATAAATCGCAATTAAACTACGTTAACCGATATAATATGTTTCAATAATGGCAGAGTGAAATGTAAACAAAGGTAAATTTGATGTATGTCTTTACATGCAACTCTTCCTTGGTATTTGTCAGATGCGTATGAACAGATAAGCTTTTTATCCACAATATAACAAATTCAAATGACGTTAAATGATCCATAACTGTGGATCCATATAGCAGCTGTCAGATGTGACACATCATGTGTGTGTTCGGCTCATCATGAACGACTCGGACCAGGACTTCACCGACCTCTGCTCTCGTCTCCTCAAAAGAGTGAGGAAGAAAGGAGCAGGAGGATCTGGAGATGAAAAGAGATCAGCAGTCAAGGATGAGGAGCCATCCTCCTCCTCTTCCGAAAGAAACCCCCCAAAGAGGAGAAAGAAGACTAAGGATGCTATTAAGAGTCAGATCAACGGCAGGACTCGGGCTGTAGAGTCTGGTGATGGTTCCCAGCGCGTTCCTGAAGTGTCTGGCAGAGGGAAAGTCAAAGATGCAGTGGTCCAGAGAATGCAGCAGTTTAAGAGAGCCAGTCCAGAGAGACTCTTGCATGCAGAGACCAACCAACCCACAACCACAGAGTCTGATGGAAACCATCCCACCACTACCGGGGTCCAGCAGACAGGTATGGTGTCAAGCAGGGGGTTTCAACCCAGGGATCCACCCAGTCTCTCAACTTTCATTAACATGAACTAACTTTGCCACATTGTATAATGTAGTGCAGCCCAGAATGAAAATTGTCATCATTTACTTGCCCTCATGTTGTATGGCAAACCTCAAACTTATATGAGTGTCTTTCTTCTGTTGAGCACAAAAGAAGATGTTTTGAAGAATGTTGGTAACCAAACAGTTGATGGCAGCCATTGACTTCAATAGTATTTTTTTCTATACATGGAAGTCAATGACTACCGTCAACTGTTTGGTTACCAACATTATTTAAAAATATCTTCAGAAGAAAGAAATTCATACATTTAGGTGAACTATCCCTGTAAGTTAGTTAGATAATTTTAGTGTTATACAACCATTAGCAATAAACATTTTTGGTTTGTCTGGGCTAGTATATTGTGTTTTTGTTTTCTTAATTTTTTTTTACATTTACTTGCCCAAGCAATGATTTCATGGCCCTCCACCAAAAGTACATTTGTAAGTAACATTGTAAATAAAAATTGCAATATATTAAAAATATATACATGTTTATATATAAAACATAAAAATATAAATTTTATTTTTATCATTACAACAAAATTTGTTAATGTCCAATAATAACTGTAAATGCTAAAGATTAACTCCATAAATGTATTATTATTTATTTAAATTTTTTGTTAAACCGTGAACTGTGGTATATGGTTCAAATCAGTCATAAAAATTGATTGCTTTGTAACTTGCAAACAAAATCAGAACAATATACAAAACAAAATATCATCGTAAACCAAATGTAGGCCTACATGTTTTTATGGCTTGAAATTTTTAATGTCATCAATGAAAGTAATTTGTCAAAAGTGTGTGTTGTCTTACATTAGACACATTTTTTGTTTTACAGTTAAAATTCTAAAACATTAAAATTATAAATGTTATATTACAACCGATTGTTTTAATTTGCAATAATTGTACATACATACATACATACATACATACATATATATATATATATATATATATATATATATATATATATATATAAAAAAATTCAGAGTTTTACTATCAGCACAATTTGCAAAAAATATGTTAAAAATATCTCAAATCAAATGTACATGTGTTTTATGGCATGTTTAACGTAATCAATGAAAGTCAAAAAGTGTGTGTGTTCTCCTTCAGAAGATGTGAGTGGCGATGAAGCCCTGGCTCTTCAGCTTCAGCAGGAGTTGGATTGTGAGGCTCGGGCCGCTGGAGACGTGGAAGATGAAGGGTTGTTCTTCTGCCAGCTCTGTCAGAAAGATCTGTCAGCCATGAGCCCCCCGCTGCGCACTCAGCACATCAACAGGTGTGTTACCACCACTACATTATGAACTACCATTCATATCCCACACACACAAACAATATGAGTTTCAGATTTGACTTCTGTCATGTTCTCCTGCTTCGTAGATGTTTAGATGCAAGCGAGAGCAGCGCTCCTTCAGCATCCCATCATTCACACCCCAGACCACGGGTCCCAGAGTGTCCCATTTGTGGAAAGAGTTTTCAATCAGAAAAAAGCCGATCTGTCCACTTAAAGCGTTGCTCAACTAATTTGGGTGTGAAACCAAATGATCTTCTCCAGGCTCTGAGGAGACAGGCTGCTGAGAGAGCGAGCGACAACACCACCGACCAATCGTAAGCCAGCCACTGGCCACTTTATGACACTTTTTTCTTTAATTGAGAGTTTTTTTTATATATATATATGTACTATATACTTAAGTATGTATGTGTGTACTTATATATACAGGTGCATCTCAATAAATTAGAATGTCGTGGAAAAGTTCATTTTTTTCAGTAATTCAACTCAAATTGTGAAACTCGTGTATTAAATAAATTCAATGCACACAGACTGAAGTAGTTTAAGTCTTTGGTTCTTTTAATTGTGATGATTTTGGCTCACATTTAACAAAAACTCAACAAATTAGAATACTTCATAAGACCAATAAAAAAAAAAACATTTTTAGTGAATTGTTGGCCTTCTGGAAAGTATGTTCATTTACTGTACATGTACTCAATACTTGGTAGGGGCTCCTTTTGCTTTAATTACTGCCTCAATTCGGCGTGGCATGGAGGTGATCAGTTTGTGGCACTGCTGAGGTGGTATGGAAGCCCGGGTTTCTTTGACAGTGGCCTTCAGCTCATCTGCATTTTTTGGTCTCTTGTTTTTCATTTTCCTCTTGACAATACCCCATAGATTCTCTATGGGGTTCAGGTCTGGTGAGTTTGCTGGCCAGTCAAGCACACCAACACCATGGTCATTTAACCAACTTTTGGCAGTGTGGGCATGTGCCAAATCCTGCTGGAAAATGAATCGGCATCTTCAAAAAGCTGGTCAGCACACTGAAATAAATGAACTTTTCCACGACATTCTAATTTATTGAGATGCACCTGTATATCATACATTTACACACTTGTGGAATTTACATACTTTTTATATACTTTTTTTATTTATATATTTTTATTTGTTTATACGTTATCATATTTAATACTTCAAAAATAAAAACGCAGAATTTTTTTTCCAGTGTGACATTTTTGTGACTATTAGGCACATTTTTATCTTCACCTTTTATTGCAAAAAAATTGATTTAATTTTAAAAAATGATCAAAAATCATACAGATATTCTGAATTAAAATATCAGTATGCATTACAGTACAAATAAATGGGGAGGGAAATGTGCTTAACTGTCAAGAAAACATGGTTTCAAAATATGCTGAAAATGAAGAAGAAAAGGACAGTTATTAAAAAGGGTTAGTTTTGGATGCTTATTTAAAAATTGACAACAGTAGATAAATTAGTTGTACACGTTCCTTCTGTTCTCGCTGCAGACAGCTACTAGGTAGTGGTACGACAACTCGGAGGGATGGCATGCCTTTAAAAAAGAGAACCAGGAGGAAAGCCCAGAAGCTGGACGAGGACACCATGGTGGCGCTGGCTCTGTCTCGCTCTATACTCGAGCGGGAAATGGAAAAGGAGCGAGATCTGGAGGAGAGGGAGATACTGGCTCAGCTCTCCAGTCCTCCTGCCTTACAGTGGAAGCCTGGTGCAGGTAAACTCACATTTTTCAGTTAAACATATGCAGTGAAATGGCAGGTTATTACTCATAGTGCATCATTCCTGTTCTCTTTCAGGTAAGGGCCGCGGGAAGAGAAAGAAGGGAGTGTCTCCTGTCCACCCACCACTTCTCCTCATTCAGGACTCTCAGACAGCACTGAACCGTCTACAGGAGCGGGTTTCATCTCTCCTGCTTCGTTCCAGGTCCCCCTATCCGCCAACACCAACCCTATCCCCCTCCGCCCTTCCTCTTCATCCTCACGCCCCCCTCTGGGACAAAAGTGCTCTTCACGGAGGAGGACCCGATTCAGTTTCAGAGTTCTACACCTCTGAACTAAGCAACTTCATACAGCCATGGGTTGCACCGGAGGTGAGATATTTGCTTTCTTAATAAATTCACCTTGTCTTATTATGCACAATTCAACAGTGTTTATTATTTCAAAGAAAAAATGTGCACATAAAAAAATATAGATTTATGCAGTAACTGTAAAATGCAAAAATCTGTAAAATATAGATTTATGCAGTAACTGTAAAATGCAAAAATCTGTAAAATATAGATTTATGCAGTAACTGTAAAATGCAAAAATCTGTAAAACTGTAAAAATCGGATTTTACTAAAAACATGAATCCACGCTGCTACATAAAATGTACAAATCATTAGTTCAAAAATAAATATGTAAATAAAAAGGCGACATACTATATTGTCAGAAAATATTTTAAATACGCTATTATTAAATAAATATGCCATAATTAGTTTCATTACATAATTTACAATACAATAATAGCTTTAAAACTATCCATGACAACTATAAATTCATATTTTTACTGATTTTTGTTTTATTGAAATTTTTATTTTATTAATACATTGTCTTTGTCTTAATGTGCACAATTTACTAGTGTGCATTATTTCAACAAACAAAAAATAAATCTAAATTTCTAAACATTTTTAATCAAAATGAAGTACCTGTTAGTTAGATTTTATTAAAAACATAAAGTAACATGAGCTCCTATAATGTAGTACAAATAATAAATACAAAAAAAAAATACAAATAGTTCTGTATATCTTATAGGCCTCATTTTTTCTGTAGTAGCCAGTAGTTCAGATTTTTACTTTGCCTGCCAACATTTTCATTCGCACAAAATTATAAAAAAAAATTATATCAAAAATGATTTTACGAAAGAAGTCTCTTATGTTTACCAAGGCTGCGTTTATTTGATCAAAAACAGTAATAATTGTGAAATATTATTACAATAATAATTTTTCTATTTGAAAATATTTTAAAATGTAATTTATTTGCGTGATGCAAATCTGAATTTTCAGCAGCCATTACTCCAGTCTTCAGTGTGATACTTCTATTTGTCAGGATTATTTGATGAATAGAAAGTTTATTTATTTCTCACTGAATATTTTGTTTCCCTCAGAAATGTGTCACATTACTGAAGTTAAAGGTGTTGTGGGTGCTGATGCTTCATCTTTCTTTACATTATTACTTCAGAGGGAAAAGGTCAAATCTCTTGAATTAACTCCAAACAAGAAACCTCAAGCTGTGACCTTAGAGGCTGATTCAGTCCAGGAAAAGCTTTCAGATCAGAGCCCAGCAAAACACCAAACTACCCGACCTCCCACCCCCTGTTCGGGTACACCAGGCTCCCAGGCTCTGCAGGACCTGATTGAGCTTGCAGAGGAAGGCATGACCCTCACCCAGATTGGATACACAATGTATACGGCCGCAGGGGACAAGTCAGGTAATATTGGTATTCTGTCACAAAAATATATATTTTTTTTTATTCTCAAGCTCACACTGTTTCATGTTCTTTAGTTAGCGATAATGCTGTGAATGAACTTCCCTCAAGTGGATTTGTTCCAAAGACAAATGACAAGTCGCCTAAGAAAACCTCAGTAAGAATTTCCTTCAGTTTTATCCACTCGTACTCTGTTGTGATTGGCTCCATATATTAAATGTTCATTAGAGTTGTCTAGTATTTTTCTGAGTTCATTTTTGTGTTTTTCAGGTGTACGTTTCAAAGCTAGTATCAGATCTGAGCAGCATGCTGAACAACCCTCAACTCAGTGATGTGCAGTTACAGGTGGACAGTGGGGATGTTTTCTTCACGCACTCATTTATGCTGTACACACGATGCCCCCTGCTGGCCAACATGGTTAGTGCAGCTGCACACTGCCGCCACAAGCATGAACTAATAATCGAGAAGTGCAGATAAATACCCAAACTGTTACCATGTGTTTGTAGGTTCATGACTCAGGTTTTGGCGTTCAGGAGGAGGGTATGCCTGTCGCTCAGAGGGTGTTGTTGGGTAATGTGCTTGGGGAGGCAGTACTGGCCCTCCTGCAGTATCTTTACACAGCCCACTGTCCTCTAACACACACTCTGCTACCCCACATACAGGAGCTTGCCGATAGGTTAGAATGACGATCCTTATGGTGTGATTCAAATATTACAATTATTTCCCAATCCTACTGGATATAAATTGATTCTAGGATAGTAAATCTGTGTTGTATTTCAGATTTGGTTTGGTTGAGCTGCAGCAGCAGTGTGAGGAATATTCTGGAAGTGTAGAGGAAAACCCAAGAGAGGAATCTGAAGGCATGTTTCCAGCACCTGAGCCTCATCTCACGGACCAAGAAGACCAGAACTTGGCAGAAAGCAACTTCTTGGAGCTCCTACAATCAATGTGGCAGCATGGGGACAGCGAAGAAGAGGATGACTTTAAAGAAACTGCTGGAGAGGAAAGAGACATGGAAGAGGAGCGAGAGGGAGGACATGGAGAGAAAGAGGACCAGGTGGATGAGGAAGAGCTTGATGAGATCTATGAGTTTGCAGCGACACAAAGGAAGATAGAGACGATGTTGGAGACTGCAACCGAGGAAGAGGAAGAGGAGGGAGATGCAAATACATTCCTTGGAAATGAGAAGGATGAAGGGAAGGAGAAAAACAACACCGAATCCCATTTAGAGAAATCTGCCGGCAGTTGCTATAGTAACAAACAAGGCACGGATGGGACGGAGGCTGCCATGGTAACAAGTCCAACAGAAACCCTTAAAAACCCCAATTTTTGTTTGATTCCAGAATTAGATGAAAACAAAGACTCAGATGCCAGTCTAGACAAGAGTTATGAAGGTTTATTCTCCCAGTCTGTTGGGGAATACATGGAACCGTCACAGACGCAAGCGTCCTGCTCTCAGCAACAATGTTACAAGCCATCAAGCACACTACAGCAAAATACACCCGCCCCATTTCGCCCTTCATGTGTCAGTGAGGTGATTGACCTGTCTATAAGCCCTCCACCAAGCTCAGGTGTGTCAGGTGAGACTTCCTTCCCCATGCCTGGAGTGTCTCCTGTTCTACATGAGGGTGAATATACAGGTAAGTCTCCACTAAGAAAAGACAGTTCAGGATGCCAGGGAATTGAAAACCCTCCTTCCCCTCCAGAATCTCAAAGCAAGCAGGTTGAGCTCATTGTTCTCTCAGATTCCGGTGATGAAATGGATATAGATGACAGTGACCAAAATGCTGCTACCACTAAACTTGCTTTGACTCCTCCGTCTCCTTGCGAATCTCTCTCAGAACCTCCTCAGAGGTCCTCAAGCTATGCTTGTAAAGTCAAAGAGAACAGTTTCAAAGAATCTGGATCCCAAGGCCATGCCGGCAAACAGGTAGATGTTTTCAAGCAGATAGATACTGATATAGAAGCAAAGTCTGACCGATCAGAGCACTGTAGCCCCGGGGTTGAGAATGAAAGTGTGTTTGATGGCTCTGCCGAGGTTTCCTGGCTGATTCCAGCCACTCCAGTACCATCCACACGCTGTAGCTCTGCCCAGACCTGCATCAGCATGCGCCGAACCCAGCTCTTCCCCAAGTCATCGTCCTCTTCTTCTTCTTCCTCTGTCTCGGAGGGTTTAAAACCTGCTAGCTCTGCTTCTTCAAGCAGCAGCTGCCTAAAAGAGAAACCAGCAACCTTGTCCAAATTGCACAAATCATATCAGAGTCCCTCTAAAGAATGTCATAGCATTGAAACAGATCGCTCTCCAGGTTATCAGAGACCACTTCACCATCTAAGACTGTCTCAGGTTTCTTCTACAGATGTTTCTGATGGCTCCCACATTGGCATCATCATGGGACATCCAACACAGGGTGTCCCCAAGCCCTCCAGTAGCACTCCTCTCCATTCAGACTCTTCCTTACAACATCAGAACCCATTTTGCTCCCCTATGGTTGACGACCGTGAGGTTCGGCTTAGGAATTGTAGAGGTAATTCTAGATCCTTCGGTAGGCAGGGGAAAGTTGACCTAGTGTCTTTACAATGGAGTTCTCCTAGTAAAACGCCTGAGAAGCAGCAGAGTAGCTCTCTTCAGCAGGGATGCTCCAGTCCGTCCTCGAACTCTCCAAGATACATTCATCCAGAAAGTTTGAGAGAGAGTGAGAACGATGGGATAGAACGAATGGAATTGGGAGAGAATCCAAATCAGAGTGTTGAAGAATTGGTGGATATTGCGGGAAACTCCTCCTGTGACATGGATGAGACTGGAAGAGGAGTGAGAGAAGAGAATCCAAATCAAAGTGTTGACGAAGTGGTTGATATTGCAGGAAACTCATTTTGTGTCATGGATGAGCCTCCTATAGCGTTTGATGACTCCTGGGGTCTGGATGGAGGGTTTGGAAGCCAGAAGCCCTGCTTTAGTCTAAGACTTGACAGCAGTAGAGTTGCAGTCAGTCCACCAGGTCTCGAGGGTAAGGGACCAACGTCCACGTCTCCTCTTGCAACTGGAGCTTGTAACAAAACTCCTGATCAAAGTCCAGGTCCATTTAATCACAGCCTACCTGACCCTGACATGTGGGATGATTGGGAGGAAGAGGAGGTTGCTCCCCTTCCTCTTTCTCAGAGATTGACAGCTCCCTCTGCCAAGAGAGTTGCCGAACTAAAGACTCCAGGTAAGACAAGTCGTCCTCTGTGTTAGTTATGTTTCACCGGAGCTCTTATTTTTTTATGACATGGGTACACAGATGTTAATTATGCATTCAGAAAGCCTTTTTTGTTTTAGAAAACCTTCTTAAAATCAACTTTACCTTTCTGCACAGTTGCTTGCAGAAAGAGGAATAAAGGACCGCTGGTGCCCATCACTCCCATGCCAGGCTTCTCTGATATGGACACACCAGAGCTCAAAAACAAACTCAACAGGTGAGCATAACAAGAATATATAGATATTACAATGCTTAAAAAATGTATTAATGCCATTGCATAGCACAAAGTGGAAAACAACTGAAACTAAAATTACCTTTTGCAATGACTTTTAAGTTAAGTTTTTTGTGCACTTATGAAGTCAGTTCTATAAGTTTTATAACAGACACGTCTGCCAAAGCATCACGTTCAATAACACAAGAGCTGCAAAATTTTTTTTTGTCCAGGTTCGGTGTGCGTCCGCTGCCCAAGAAGCAGATGGTTCTGAAGCTGAAAGAGATCCATCAATACACCCACCAGCTGCAGAGCTCAGAGTCTGAGGAGGAGACCTCTGGACCCCAATGCCACCCGAATGCCTCCAACTCCCAGTCTGCTCCGCTCTGCTTTAAGCAGCCTACAGCGCCCCCTGCTGTCTCACCTGTGAAACTGCCACCAAGTGAAGAAGATGAGCTTTTATCAGCCTCTCAAAACTCGAATACATCCTCCACTGCAGAGTCCGAGAGGTACAGCTCTTATATGGCTATATGCCCAATTAATACTACAAAGCAAACTTTGTTCAACCATTTTCTTCTTTCCAGGTCGAACCCAGAGCTCTGTGTGTCAGAAGATGATGACTCGGACAGCGAGGGCATCACGGCGTCTCAGGCTGTTGTGCGCAAGAAGGACAAACTCCTCGCAGTTCGTCAGTTAATCCTATCCGACCCCAAGCTGTACGCCCGAGTGCTGCAGTATCAGCCTCTATCCCTGGCGGAGCTGCGGTCCAGCTTGAAAGCGGCGGGCATCAGGTTAGGTGCTGCTAAACTACTAGACTTCCTGGACTCTCAGTGCATTACCTTCAGTATGGCCAAACAAGGCCAGAATGCATCTTCCCGCAGGAAACGACGTGTGAAAACGACAACCAGCGGTGGTGCAGCCGGAAGAGGGAGGAAAAAAGCAGCTAAGCCCAGTGGAGAAATTGCATGAGGGCAATTTTTATATCAGTTTCAGATTAATGTTTTCTTTTGTACAATGTTTGAATTGAAAATATAATTTTAAATGAATTTAATGTCTGGATAATGCAATTAAAAGACATTTCTTAATGTATATGTCACATGTTCATTTTAAGCTGTTTTATGTTGTAAATTTCATCCAACAGTCTAGAGCAGGGTTCCTCAAATCTTACACTGGAGGTCCAATGCGCTGAAAAGTTTAGTTCCAACCCTGATCTAAGTCGGCTACCTGTGATTTTCTAATGATCCTGAGGCCATTGATTAGCATGCTCAGGTGTGTTTGATTAGGGTTAGAGCTAAACTCTGCAGGAAAGTGGATCCCTGGTCTAGAGATTTCTATAACCAAAATGTGCCTCTCAAACAAGCCTATTTTTTTTTTTTACAAGAACGGTAATAACTGTGCGGTCAACCAGTTTTGCTGAATAATATGAAGATTGTATTATTTTTGCATTGTGACAATATTTTCATGACAAACAAGTATATTTCACACAACTAGCATTATCCTGTAATGCACATATATAGAGTTATATTTATAAAAATAAAAATCACAATGCCAAAAATATTAAATAAAAATGACAGCAGTTAATAAATATAAAATATGACCCATAAATTTGCACCCAATGATATCAGAACGTGACCAACAGTGAACAAAATAACCAAAGACATCTTGAAAATTTTTTACTAGACTTTTTTTTAGGGGGGGTTTGTTTTATAACATCACTTTTTTGCAAAGATCTGCAGAGAAAAACAGACATCTCACTTTCTAACAAAGAAAGAAAAGCAGAAGAAAAATCTGATCGTCTTCCATGTGCATGAGAGAGAGTCCGGGTCCGGCTGGGCTAACAGTTCCACAGGAAGGGCTGAATTCATACAGTGTGCAAATCTCTCGCATGATCACCTGAGCTCATCAGGAGAGTCAGTCTGGACCGTTCAGCCACATCTCCTCATGCCCCATCATGCACCTGTCATGACAGGTTGGCAATGTTGGCCAGGAAACGCTTGGCCCACCACTCCTCGAGATCAATAGGCACAAAATCTGAAAAAGACAGAGACTGGGTGAGTTCTTTGAGATCGTACCATATTTGAATTAAACAGTGCACAAAATGTATGGACTTTTTATTTATTTTTTTCCCATTTGTAGTGTGGAAGCAGCTTTTCTTCAAAGCAGATCCTTTTGTGCTCCGGAAACTAATTCATACAGGTTTGGAATGACATCAGGGTGAGTAAATTACCATTTTTACATTAAATTGAATTTGTGTATCCGAAAGACAGAAGAGGCCTTCAAAATAGGCTGAGAAGAGAGAACAAGTCAGCAAAATAGAGACTATTTAAAAAAAGTAAATAGGACAGAAGTCCTAGACTGACTCTTCATGCCGGGATTGGGGCTTCTCTCCGCGTACTGAACCGGGCCTTTCCCGTTCTCCGGCTGGGATCCCTCTCCAAGCTTATGTTCCACCTCCTGCCAAGCTGCAATCATAAGATATTGTATCAGTATAAAATTACAATTCAGTCTTCCAACAATTAACACCTTAAAAAGGTCTTAAATCAGAGAAGAAATCTTTAATTCATAGTCATAGCATTAAATGTTGCATCGATTGCAAAAAAAAAATTCCACTGTATTTTGGTCTTGTTTTCCAGTTCAAATATCTAAACATCCTTAAATCAAGATACATTTACTTGAGATGCAAAATGATGATATGAAGCCTTTGTTTTCGAAGAAATGTAACAAAACTACGCGTTTATGCTTAAAACAAGAACAAGCATCTGTCAATGGAGTATGAAACTTTTTTTCCCTTTGAGTTATTCTTATACCATAATTGATTGTTTTGTGAAGTGAATGAAAAAGTAATGGAAATATGTATGAAGTTGTATATCAAACTTTAAAGTGCTGCTAATACAACTCATTAAGATTCCTAGACATGGAACATTTATCTTCATAAAATCTGCAGAAGCTCTTTATATACTGCTCTCGTGTAGATTAAAATGTGCAAGTCATGGTGACGTCTAATTCATTAGTGAATCATTCATTTGATTTGATTCTTTTCAATGCATGTTCATATTGTAGCCAGAACGATTCATTTGTGAACAAGTCTATATCTGAATGTCTTTTAAAATCCTTCATTCAGTGATCAAAAACGAATGGAGAGGAATACAAACCAAACACGTTTTGTCCTAATTTGCATCGTATCCCAACATACTACTTGTGAAAACACTACAAATGCAATGCATCACAACAAAAGGAGAGTTTAGATCTAGAAAAAAAACGATCTTCTTCTCATTGGCAACTCGGTAGAAGTGAATGTGGACACCTTTTACCAATTCTAATTGCTTCCTTTACACTCCCTAAACTGGTTGCGAGATTTTACCAGATCATACAGCTCTTTTCTATTGACTAAAGCAGTTTTGCAAAACACTAAGCCTCAGTTGACTAGTCTGCCATTGTACAAAAGAGCATGAAAACTGCCCTTGAGGGCCATTGCATCAGCTGCTGGAGGTGGAGCCTGGCCTGCAGACAAAAGATAAGAATTGCCCTGTTTCACACAAACTCTGCTGGACTTACCTCATTATAAAGTACATTGACTGGAGTTCAGACTCTTAAAATTCACAACTTTAGTTTGCACATGATTATTAAACTCTTAAAACTTTAATAAAGAATCAAGACTAGCTGCAAACTTGTAACGACTTCAAGTTACTGGAGAGCCTTGAATCCGTTTGGTCGCTCTTCAAAGTCCATTAAGGTCATGGCAACTACTTGCCCCAACCTTAGCCCTCCTCAAGTTCTCAATGGTCAAGGATTCAACATTACTGAACTCACCCTCATAAACAAACCGAACATTTTCCTCGTGTGCGGGGGTGAATCCCTCAGTAGTGTTCTCAGCTTTTGGAGAGGTTGATCTGTGGAACCGCTTTCCGTTTTATAACATCACTTTTTTGCAAAGATCTGCAGAGAAAAACAGACATCTCACTTTCTAACAAAGAAAGAAAAGCAGAAGAAAAATCTGATCGTCTTCCATGTGCATGAGAGAGAGTCCGGGTCCGGCTGGGCTAACAGTTCCACAGGAAGGGCTGAATTCATACAGTGTGCAAATCTCTCGCATGATCACCTGAGCTCATCAGGAGAGTCAGTCTGGACCGTTCAGCCACATCTCCTCATGCCCCATCATGCACCTGTCATGACAGGTTGGCAATGTTGGCCAGGAAACGCTTGGCCCACCACTCCTCGAGATCAATAGGCACAAAATCTGAAAAAGACAGAGACTGGGTGAGTTCTTTGAGATCGTACCATATTTGAATTAAACAGTGCACAAAATGTATGGACTTTTTATTTATTTTTTTCCCATTTGTAGTGTGGAAGCAGCTTTTCTTCAAAGCAGATCCTTTTGTGCTCCGGAAACTAATTCATACAGGTTTGGAATGACATCAGGGTGAGTAAATTACCATTTTTACATTAAATTGAATTTGTGTATCCGAAAGACAGAAGAGGCCTTCAAAATAGGCTGAGAAGAGAGAACAAGTCAGCAAAATAGAGACTATTTAAAAAAAGTAAATAGGACAGAAGTCCTAGACTGACTCTTCATGCCGGGATTGGGGCTTCTCTCCGCGTACTGAACCGGGCCTTTCCCGTTCTCCGGCTGGGATCCCTCTCCAAGCTTATGTTCCACCTCCTGCCAAGCTGCAATCATAAGATATTGTATCAGTATAAAATTACAATTCAGTCTTCCAACAATTAACACCTTAAAAAGGTCTTAAATCAGAGAAGAAATCTTTAATTCATAGTCATAGCATTAAATGTTGCATCGATTGCAAAAAAAAAAATTCCACTGTATTTTGGTCTTGTTTTCCAGTTCAAATATCTAAACATCCTTAAATCAAGATACATTTACTTGAGATGCAAAATGATGATATGAAGCCTTTGTTTTCGAAGAAATGTAACAAAACTACGCGTTTATGCTTAAAACAAGAACAAGCATCTGTCAATGGAGTATGAAACTTTTTTTCCCTTTGAGTTATTCTTATACCATAATTGATTGTTTTGTGAAGTGAATGAAAAAGTAATGGAAATATGTATGAAGTTGTATATCAAACTTTAAAGTGCTGCTAATACAACTCATTAAGATTCCTAGACATGGAACATTTTTACATTTATCTTCATAAAATCTGCAGAAGCTCTTTATATACTGCTCTCGTGTAGATTAAAATGTGCAAGTCATGGTGACGTCTAATTCATTAGTGAATCATTCATTTGATTTGATTCTTTTCAATGCATGTTCATATTGTAGCCAGAACGATTCATTTGTGAACAAGTCTATATCTGAATGTCTTTTAAAATCCTTCATTCAGTGATCAAAAACGAATGGAGAGGAATACAAACCAAACACGTTTTGTCCTAATTTGCATCGTATCCCAACATACTACTTGTGAAAACACTACAAATGCAATGCATCACAACAAAAGGAGAGTTTAGATCTAGAAAAAAAACGATCTTCTTCTCATTGGCAACTCGGTAGAAGTGAATGTGGACACCTTTTACCAATTCTAATTGCTTCCTTTACACTCCCTAAACTGGTTGCGAGATTTTACCAGATCATACAGCTCTTTTCTATTGACTAAAGCAGTTTTGCAAAACACTAAGCCTCAGTTGACTAGTCTGCCATTGTACAAAAGAGCATGAAAACTGCCCTTGAGGGCCATTGCATCAGCTGCTGGAGGTGGAGCCTGGCCTGCAGACAAAAGATAAGAATTGCCCTGTTTCACACAAACTCTGCTGGACTTACCTCATTATAAAGTACATTGACTGGAGTTCAGACTCTTAAAATTCACAACTTTAGTTTGCACATGATTATTAAACTCTTAAAACTTTAATAAAGAATCAAGACTAGCTGCAAACTTGTAACGACTTCAAGTTACTGGAGAGCCTTGAATCCGTTTGGTCGCTCTTCAAAGTCCATTAAGGTCATGGCAACTACTTGCCCCAACCTTAGCCCTCCTCAAGTTCTCAATGGTCAAGGATTCAACATTACTGAACTCACCCTCATAAACAAACCGAACATTTTCCTCGTGTGCGGGGGTGAATCCCTCAGTAGTGTTCTCAGCTTTTGGAGAGGTTGATCTGTGGAACCGCTTTCCGTTCAGCCGGTGAAATACAATCTTAGGCGCTGGTGAACTACAAACAATAGATCAAGACGAGTTTTCAAGAATCAGTCCTGGGATTTTTACATTCGGTCTCCTTCAATTCCTGCTCCTTTTGTTTGTTTGTTTACATTGCATTCATCTCTCATTTGCACACTTTAAATTTAAATAAAGAAATTGTATTCATTTAAAAAAAAAATCACTTTCATTATATGGAAAAAGAGTACATTCTTTAACATAACAATATTAATTCAGATTTTAACGAATTTTTGGTGAACTGTTCCTTTAAGTCCAAATACTAACTTACACAATGTCGTTACTACAGTAACAGCGACACGTTATGAAACGCGTTGTTTATTATATCAGCAAAACAAGCGGTAGAAGTGAATTTAAACCGGTGAAATCTCAAACGCAAAATGACAGACACACGCGACTCTCTCTAGCTTAGAAAGCAGCACGCGGGGCTACACGACGTCCTTGTGGGAATATGAGGGGGGTGTGACAAGCATGTGCTCGCATTATAATAACCCCAAAAGGTTAGTGATTAACCCTTATACCGACATGAAGACGAATACAATCTTCAAACCACGCGTTCTCGGGCTCTACACTTGCAAGGTCACACACACACACACACACACACACGGCGCAAGAAAAAACAAGCGACTTCGGCAAAAGCGTAAAAACGGGACGTCCTGGCTTAGAAATGAGGCCAACTTGTTCGGTACGGATACTTTTAAGTGTGCTAAACTCATACACGAGACGGGCACGCTTTTTAAAGGCGCAGTTAAACCATTTTCCCCTCAGGGACCAAACTCAGGTGTTACATATAAGTGCTATTATTACTCACTCCGATACAAACCAGTGGCTTTGCTTCTGTTTCAGGTCGTTCGCTTTGTTCTCAATCTGTTGCGTAGGGCCTGCAAGAAACAATATCTGTTAATACGTATTTAAAGTAATGTCGACCATATTAAATAGACGCACGTGGTTTAATCTTAAATATCTACTATGATAGCGTTAAAAGAACGCTCAATTAAATAACGCACCGACTAATGTGACCTGCTATGTATGCGTGCTGGTGAAATGATACCTGTTCTCCGTTGTGTAACAAGTTTGCTGGGACCTCTGGTTATTGTGTACATCATGTGAGACGCGGTTTCTGAAGAAGCCCTGCGGCGCGATAGATCCACGCGAGGTCTACGGATCGCTCAGTGCGAAAGTCACGCGATCCCGCTTCAGGACGCAGCCACCGTGGAGACGAGCGGCGACCCTGACCGCAGATCTGCAGCTCAGACTTAAGCGCCTGCGTGTACTTGAGGTCAGTCAAGGGTAAGAGCGTTTATTGGCCTGATTGCGCGTCGGAGTGCCCGGTGCGGAGACACTCTCTGAGCTCTGGTTCGGTCTGGACTCTACTGTCAACTCGGACGCGTTCAGATCGCATTCGCAGCCGCCTTCCGTGACGTCACGGCACGCCCCCCGCGACGTTCAACCGGGGTCACCTTTCACCTACTCACCTTGTGGACACCATCAAACCGGCTCTGTGTACCATGTAAACACGCGTTTCATCATCACCAAACATACAACTGATAAACGCGTATAATAAACGACCGCGCGGGATGATAAAGTCGGGCTGCGCAGATGTGCGCTGCTACGCTACCACGTGGGAACCAGGCGCTCTTGTGTAAAATCTAAACATCGGTTTCTTCATGTCTGCAAACGTACCACTGAACTGATTGAAGTGTAGAGTAACACGAGCGCATTAAAGAGCACGGGTTGCGCATGCGCAAATGTGGGCAGCTACGACGCGGTTCCGTACCACATTAACAGTTTGTTTGGGTCAAACCATACGGTTAATCGCGCTAATCTGCGATGCAGGTACTTTAGTTACACCTTTCACTCTTTAAACCAATAGGACTACATATAACAAGAAAGAAGAGAGGAAACCCCGTCTGAGGCAGTTGTTACATAACCCCTGTTGTACAACAGTCCTTGAAATGCAACTACTGGGACAAAATGGCTGTTAATTAAGAATTGTATCATTTTATTTTAGTATAACCATCAAAGAAAACAAGAACATGCCACTTTTAAATAATCCTGAATTAGTATTTATATTTCCAACGTTTGGTAGCTGCCTGAGGATCAAGATCTGTTGCTCATTTTATAAGTTTATTGACCCCTCTTAAGTTAGGTGTAGCTACAGAAATGTGGTTTTACGTGTAACCTGTTCATTAGCTATCAGTACCAGACTTGGCAAACCCAAATAGCAAGGTATACACAGCTAATTTCATGAAGGAGAGAGAAGCCACACCTTATCCTAAATATTCAGTAGCGCAGCAATTTTTTAACGCTCTGTTTCTGCACAATTTAAGTAGCAGTAAAACAAAAGCTGGTTTACTAAATGAATTCCCCTCTCTGTCCTCAAAAATGTCCTTCTTCAATGAATAATGCCATTAAAATAAATCATGAAATAAGGCTATGTCTACATTAATCCGGATACATTTGAAAATAGTTTATTATAAAATGCTCTACGTCCACACTAGCATTTTACAAAAGTTTCTCATCCACACTGAAACATCGGAAAACGTTACTGCGCATGTGTAAAACCTCATAAAAGCTCACCGAGATGATACAGAGGGAACAGACATAAGTTTATGCAATTTCTCTGACAGGATCATTTTATTTATTAAAAAATTCTCATCATTCACTGATGAAGTTCACGATATAAAACGCAACTGCCCTCATGTTTTGCCACAGGGCAGCAATTGTGAGTAAAATTTCTGTTATCTTTGCAGGACTGTAACATGAAGAGTGTACAAAGTAACATATCTGTAGCAACAGTGTGAAAGTGAATAGCACATAACAGGCACAATACCGGTATAAACATGGATATCTATTGGTACAATATGCGTCACATGACTAAACATGCGTCATCGTTTTCAAATACCTCGTTTTCACAGTCCACACTACAACACGAAAACAGCATTTTCAAATTTATTCACTTTTCAATTTTTGTTTTCAAAAAGCTCCGTTTTACTTGACAAAAACACTGTCTCAGTGTGGATGGAAGGCCAAAACGCAGAGAAAAAGATGCATTTTCAAACTAAAACATTAGTGTGGACAAGGCATAAGTGCTCCAAATTTACCAAGCTGTCCATATGACTCCCTAATTCTAAATATAAACAATAATATGATGCCTGACAGCGCTAACAACCACTGAATTCCCCTCTCTGTCCTCAAAAATGTCCTTCTTCAATGAATAATGCCATTAAAGTGGAAATAAAATAATGATATTACCTGTATAGTCAAATTGGCTCACCTGAGTGGGTGTGTACAGTACATTTGAACATTGATATTTACATCTCCCATATTATAAATTGTACACAATGAAAGCATTTTGTTACCCTGTCAATTTCAAGTCTCTACAGCATGCTTCCTAAATCAGAGCAATTCATTACAGACATACTTTTATAATATTTTGAGTTTAGCAGAACAGTTTAGTTGCTTGAATTGCTAAAGGCCTAACCTAGTTATTGTACAATGTGGCATTTCAGTAGTGAGGTTCACAGTCCTCTACGAGACTGTCGGTGATGTAGTTGATCTTCAGTAGTTGCTGGTAGTACTGCTTCTCTACAGCCGTGTTCACCGTCCAGCCCACCACCTCTACACCGCGGGCTGCCCAGTACTGCACATAGTCCCTAGTGAAAGAACAGTGACCATTTTAAAGAGCAATGCACACTCCTATACTGTAGGTGGCACTGATGACTGACTAGATCAACTTTAAATGTTTCTACACAGATACAGTCACATTCACTTGTATGTATGTACTTGCCTGTTTTGATTTTTGATTTAGATTTTTTTACAAAAAAATGCATTTATTGTATGGAGTACTGCAGGAATGAGTCATAAAACCTAGAAACGAGTTAACATTTTAGCACTTTCATTTCCATTGTCAGTGTTTTTTTAATGAGCTTTTGGTTAAAGGAATCATATGACGTTGCTAAAAAGAACATTTTTGTTGTGTATTTGGTGTAATGCAATGTATTTATGCGGTTTAAGGTAAAAAAAAAAAAAACACATTATTTTCCACATACTGTACATTATTGTTTCTCCTCTATGTCCCGCCTTTCTGAAACACTTGATTTTTACAAAGCTCATCGGTCTGAAAAGCGAGGTGTGCTGTGATTGGCCAGCTATCCAGTGCGTTGTGATTGGCCGAATACCTCAAGCGTGTGATGGAAATGTTACGCCCCTTACCATACTGTGATGCCGTGTCCCGGCGCGATGAGACAAAATGAGTAAAACCCATTATAAACGAGGCATTTGTTGCATCCAGTGGGGACATAATTACTGATTATAATGACTTACTGTATACTGTCTTTTTACGCATTGCGTATTGTGCCACATAAACATAAAACCATGTCTGTTCTAGTCGTGTCCTCTTTTGGAAGGCCAAACAAAGTCGCTTTCACAACGAAACACACAGCGTCTTCACGACATGGCAGCGGCGGCAACAATACTACAGCGAGAATAAAAGTTACGCCTTCTTTCTTTGTGTGAACATTTGGGCGGTGTTATGCAAATCTTCCCACATCGTGATGTAGGTATGTGGGGGCGTGTTAGAACGAGCCGTTTTAGGTAGGTGTGGCTGACTCTTAACTTTTATAAAGAATATCTCTTTGGATTTGAGACTTTAGTCTTTGCAACTTTAAGGATCTTATCTATGCACGAACAGCTTGTAACACTCCAAAGATAAAGGAAAATTTGAAATTGCATCATATGACCCCTTTAAATGCCTGAAATACGGTCTGTGGTGAACACAAACTCAAGGTATTTTCACATTTTTTTCTGACATAAAATACATTAGTAATATACCCCACTTACTTCATTAAGCTTTTACGCATCTTGAAAAAGGCAGTTGCTAACAAGTGGCTAAATTAGACTACAGAGGTTGTCTGGGACATTAAACATCAAAAATCTATATACAAGATGAGTTTTAGTGTATAAATCATGAAATAAGGCTATGTCTACATTAATCCGGATACATTTGAAAATAGTTTATTATAAAATGTTCTACGTCCACACTAGCATTTTACAAAAGTTACTCATCCACACTGAAACATCGGAAAACGTTACTGCGCATGTGTAAAACCTCATAAAAGCTCACCGAGATGATACAGAGGGAACAGACATAAGTTTATGCAATTTCTCTGACAGGATCATTTTATTTATTAAAAAATTCTCATCATTCACTGATGAAGTTCACGATATAAAACGCAACTGCCCTCATGTTTTGCCACAGGGCAGCAATTGTGAGTAAAATTTCTGTTATCTTTGCAGGACTGTAACATGAAGAGTGTACAAAGTAACATATCTGTAGCAACAGTGTGAAAGTGAATAGCACATAACAGGCACAATACCGGTATAAACATGGATATCTATTGGTACAATATGCGTCACATGACTAAACATGCGTCATCGTTTTCAAATACCTCGTTTTCACAGTCCACACTACAACACGAAAACAGCATTTTCAAATTTATTCACTTTTCAATTTTTGTTTTCAAAAAGCTCCGTTTTACTTGACAAAAACACTGTCTCAGTGTGGATGGAAGGCCAAAACGCAGAGAAAAAGATGCATTTTCAAACTAAAACATTAGTGTGGACAAGGCATAAGTGCTCCAAATTTACCAAGCTGTCCATATGACTCCCTAATTCTAAATATAAACAATAATATGATGCCTGACAGCGCTAACAACCACTGAAGTCCCACCTGTAGCATTTCAGAGAGGACTAAGAAAATAAGTGTTAGGGTTGTGCAGCAGTGGTCAAAGATAATGGCCAGTGCTTTAAAATACAACCACACAGTGGTCACATTCAATAATAACTCCCATTTCAGCAGTTACATGCAGTGGTTGCTTTTCTGTAACTGACAGATATGTACAATTTATTTTAGGACCTGCGGTAGGTGTGTTTAAACACCTTACGGTAATGTAATACACACAATGACATGGTTTCACAATAATAATCTAAAAATAGCAATAATGTCATGGTGACTCACGGCGAGATGAAGTTCTTCTGCACCAGGAAGGCGGAGACTCCACACAGGTTCCACAGCAGGTGATGATGAGCCCAGTCCAGGAGCACATCCAACACCTGCATCCAGTGGTGCTTCCACGCGGATGAGAACCGCGGCGTCCCGTCGCCAAACCGACTCAGACTCCACGGCCGATGGGTCAATGCGGTCACCACATTCGGATCCGCCTGTCGCATCTGGAAAAGATCAGCCAATACACTTTTATATTAGTGTAGAAAAAAATATGTATATGTATGTAGAATATATGAATTGTTAAAAATATGAGGAAATTCAGGTCCCATCAAATGCAATCGGACTGGATTATGTTACCCTATAGATGACTTTGGGCTCAAATGAGCAGACGATGCTTGTGTTGTAGAGCACTGGATACTTCTGGAACAATTCTTTCAGCGCTGCAGCCGCCTGTGCACAACAGATACATGAAAGCATTAATATTCTTGTTTCCCAATGCAAGAATCATTAAAGTTCTTGCTAAGCAAGAAACTGTGGATCAAGATTGAGGTGCACACAAACGGGCCCACCAACAATGGACCATTGACAGTTGATGGTACCTCATCTGGATGACCTTTGACATCAAAGTAGATGGTCAACTGGCGCTTGATGCATTCCTCTACTGCCTCCTGCAGCGTTGGAACCTTCTCACCTCGGAAGCGGTCACTGCTCGCAACCAACAAAAACATACCACCTGCAGTCTTTAACTTGGTCTTGATTATTTGTTCTCTATGCATGAAACAAGGCTGTCTTTCTTCCCATCTAACCTGAATCTGTGTTTGGCTGCTGCATCCAGTTTGCGCAGTTCAGAGAAGAGCAGCTTGCTCAGTGGTCCTGATCCGTTTGTGGTTCGGTCCACGGTGTCATCGTGCATCAGTACGGGAACCCCATCAGCCGTGAACTCCAGGTCCAGCTCCACACCCGTGGCTCCATTCACACTCGCCTTTCATTTAGAAATAAGAGTCATTATAAGAGGAAGAAACCAGTGCTTGGTGTGAGATTTACAGACTGTTGAGGAAAACCACAGATAATGCAATGCTTTCACAATGTTTGAGGTTAAAGAACAAGTGATGGTGATTAAAAAAAAGAAAGAAAGGAAAGTAGATATTTATATAATATTCAATGTGCAGTAAAATAATATACATTAAATAATTAAATGGAGCAAATGGAAGTAAGCAAGTAAATAAATAAAACTTTAAAGTTAAGATACACATTTTAAAAAAAACTTCGCCTCATAAATGCAACATAGTTTGTATAGTTTATATAAATGATACATTGTATACTTTGAATATTGTTGGCTTGGTGCTCCTGTATTGCAAGTTGCTTTGGTAAAACATTTTTTAAAAAGCATCTGCCAAACGCATATGTGCACATTTTGTTTTGTAAATAATCTAGATTTGCATGCATATATTTGCATTACAACACTCCTCGGCTTAATGCAATGCTTTCACAATGTTTGAAAGATAAAAGAAATACAAGAAATGAGCTTCTGAGGTTAAAGAACATGTGATGGTGATTTAAAAAAAGAACGAAAGTAAAGTAGACATTTATATGATATTCAATATGCAGTAAAATAATATACATTAAATAATTAAATGGAGCAAATGGAAGTAAGCAAGTAAATAAATAAAACTTTAAAGTTTAGATACACATTTTTAAAAACTGAGACTTTATTGCGCGTGGCCTCATAAATGCAACATATTTTGTATAATTTAAATAAATTATACATTGTATACTTTGAATATTGTTGGCTTGGTGCTCCTGTATTGTAAGTCGCTTTGGCAAATAAAAATAAAAAAGCATCTGCATTTCTGCATAATCTAGATATAATATTTGCATGTATATTTGCATTACAACACTCCTGGCTTTTGGTTCATCACCAGGCGGACATGTTTGAAAGAAACTGTTGTAGAGTGACAATGAAGTGTCAGTTGTAGTGATGACCTGTAGAGGGCAGGCTAAAGCTGTATTGGTATTTGCTTAAAAAGCAGCAGAGAAAATGTCATAAATGTGGAAAACAAGGACACATAATGAAAGTATGTAAATCAAAAACTTCCCTTGGGGAATCCATCTCCCATGGGGGAGGAAGACGTAAAAGAGGAGGACAAAGAATGCATTATGTGAGCAGAGGACCATTGAGGGGGTACTGCAAGGTCCTTCCACATGTGGCAGTTTTCCTTGATGATATCCTGGTAACCGGTCGTAATGATGAAGAGCATCTCCAAACTCTTGCTAGAGTATTGGATAGATTGCCGGAAGCAGGACTGCGGTTGAAAAGGAGTAAATGTTCCTTCACGGAAAAAGAGGTAATGTTCTTCGGTCATAATGAGTGTACTGCTGGTTGATGCATTCTGTTGAGTAAATGCACTCTTCAATAGATCTCATGCCTCAAGTAATTACAGAAACGACTCTCTGTTCAATCAGCCAATGAACCGCTATATTTGATTCGTTAAAAACTCTTTCATTTGAACGAGCTGAACCGATTCATTCATAAGATACGACTCGTTCACGAATCGAACATCGGTCTGTCAGTGTGTGATTCTTGTTGTATCACTTTGTGTTGTCTTTAAAAATGCATATTTATTTATTTCAGCAGACACACAATGCGTTGAAGATTTCCCAGATAGCAACAGAGTCTGGCTTAATTCTGGCACTGTTTTTTTTCTTCTCTCCACAGTCTTGAGCCAAACAGCATTAGGCTGAGCTCTGGCTGGGGTCTGGCCAACCAAAAGAAACACAAAGCAATACTCCAGCCACAGCTCAGCCAAACAGATAGCCATGGCTGGATGGTCCACCAGAAAAAGAAAATATTCAGCTGAGATCTGGGTGGGTTGTGATTACCCGAAGAGTACATCAAAGATCTCTGGCATGAATGTGCTTTAAAAGTAAAACATCTTGTGTAAGATGTGTGTGGTGTTAAACGGTTCATATTTATTATGTCATATCATCATAAAGTTCATTTTGTCAAAAAGAATAAAAACGGAAAATGTCTTTGTTGTAGTTAAATATCCTAGCCTATAGGATATTTATTTAAATAGCAGACACTTTTATCAAAAGCGATTTAAGAACTATGAATACAAGTAATTAATCACGAGGGGGCAGTATTAAAAGTGTTTTTAAAGAAAAGACTTGATCATTCTGTTGACAAGATTATTTTGATGGGCAGTTAAGGCAGACAAGGAGGTTTCAGTGCAGAATGAGAAAAACAAAACGAAATGTTTGCAGAATGATCGAAACAAATGGATCAGTCCGTGCAGCATCATGCAAGACATAAGACTGAATGAGTATTTAGAGTGAGTGGATTGTCTTGATTTCGTTAATCAGAGGAGAGAGGAAAGAATTTCCTTGTAATAATGAATCATTGTTCATGTGTATTTTGTAATGAAAAAATAAAGCAGTCTGGGCCAATGCTTAGTTATATATATATATATATATATTATTGTATATGCTGAACATTTAATATTCATACCATAAAGAAACATTACAAACAGGATATTAACATTTCATGAGAGGAAAAAAGAAAGGAAGAAAGAAAAAAAGGAAGAAAAAATAATAATAACAGAAGGGTATACATCTATAATCTCAATAGAAAGGAGTTTAGTTCTTTGAATGTATCCATAGTTGTGGTTGCGGACGTAGTTTGCGGTGCATCTTGCAAATAGTAGTTGATTTACATCTACGTCGTTAAATCCGCTTTACTAAAAAAGGACTACTTTTCCCAGAGTGCACCTCGTGACACACAACAGAGGATCCGGAAGTTGCGTAGCAGTTAGTCAGCCGCTAATATTTACCAACACAGTCTGGAGGACTTCGACAATCACGCTACAATCATTTAATACTTAAATGTAAGTTTGCATTTTTTAAAATCTCAACTAACTTCACCAATTCTTCTACAGAGCGTTACCTGAGTTGCTTTTTGTTCATGTATAATTCTTTCCTCTCTTCTCTGACTAACGTTAAATATAAAGATGGGTCTACCTTTGTTTAGAAGCTCGTCTCTTAAATTCTCGGTCTTTTGCGGGATTCTGTTATGAAAAGACCAGTTTTAACTGCTTTATTTTTATTAACTAAACAAACTTCCCTTTCAGACTACATAGATGCTCCTGTACAGGAGTTAATAGCTTGAGAGAGGGATTTGTTATTTGTGGTTAGACGTTTTGGTTGAAGGTAACTTCAGTTATATGTGATGTTCCTGCTAGAGCCTTTGTCAAATGCATTAAATCGAATAGTCGCTATTCTGGATGTGAAAAGTGTGTTCAAACAGATGTTTACGCGAACCACCGCATGACTTTCCCTGAGATTCATGCATCTCAAAGGACGGATGAGTCTTTTAAGCAAACTGTGGATGGAGACCACCACTTAGGACATTGACCTCTGGTCGAAACCAATATAGGCATGCTTAGTAGTTTTTCTCATGATTCTATGCATTTGGTGTGCCCTGGTGTGGTACGAAGACTGTTGGATTTGTGGATTTGGCATTTACAGTGTCTTCTTCTTGGGCGTCAAGTAAAAGCTATCTCTGAGAGATTTTGTCCCACTTGAATTTGCCAGAAAACCAAGGAGTCTGGAAGAAAGACTAAAATGGAAAGCAACAGAATTTAGACAGGTTCTACTATATACTAGGCCAGTTGTTCTTAGTGTTTGTCTTGCTGAACAAGTGTATAACAATTTCATGCTTAAGTCTGCTGCAATTTGCATTTTAGCAAATCCGTCATTCTGTCTATCCATGCATGACTTTGCCGATGCATTGCTGCTTGTCTCATTTGTTTAACGTTTCAGTAAGTTGTATGGCCCATAATTTGTGGTGTACACTATGATTTGATTCAGCTCAGCTGAAATTTCAGATTTCACGGTCACTTAGACCTAATATCTGGATTTCCTTTTGAAAATTACTTGCAGAAAGAAAAAAAAAGATCTGGAAGCCAGATCTGAAATGCAAGCTGTGCACGCAGAAAGCAGCAGTGAAGTACAGGGATTGAAAACACGGACAAAATTCATGCACACAGATGGGCCAGTAACACAGATGGCAGTTCAGAGAATTAAAGGGATAGTTCACCCAAAAATGAAAATTAGGACACTTTTTATTATGGATGGACGCATTTTTTTGGGCTTCTATTGGAATATTGAATAACACCCATTCACTGCCATTATAAAGCTTGGAAGATCCAGGATATTTTTAATATAACTCCGATTGCGTAAGGTTCAATGGTAAACAACTTTTTGGATTGTTCTGATTTTTGAATTCTGTCTTTCATAGATAATTATAGTGAAGCACGCCAGAAGCTGCCTCTTGCAGAACAGCAGACCGATCTCCAGTCAGAGGATGAGCCCGACTCCCGGAGGCCACCAAAACGAAAAATAAAGTAAGATTGTGTATATTATGTAATTCTTTAACACAGACCTGTCTAACAGGTCCTTGTTTCGTTGTGCAGTTAAAAAAAAAATAACATGCATTTTTCTTTTGGAACTGCAAAAAGGGAATATTTCACTGAATAATTAACATACCACCCTCACTTCATCAAATTTAGTGATCATTAAATTTATTGCCTTCTCTAAAGACGAAACAGGCGCCTACTGGATGATTATGACAGTGATGAGGAGGCTACCACACCCCTAAAAAACTATTTGCCACAAGCCTCTCAAATACAGCCTTTATCCAAAAGGATTTGCTCATCTTCTAATGAGTTACAACCAAGTCCTCTAGGACAAAGACAAATGCACCCCTCTGTTTGGCAGGACACAACTGTACAGTCTCCCGAACAGGTGGCACAGTTACCGTGGCATCATGAAACACCCAGACCCCAGAGAAAAAGTCTCTCGAGCTATGACCCATTCATAACATGTAAGATTCCTTTCTGTTTTCTAACATTTATTCACTGCTAGTGTAATGCTCATTTCATAGCATGGGTGGTGTGGTAAACCTTGCAATTCCTGTGTTTATTGTTTCAGCACTTCTTCATGACATAATAACTAAACAATAAATTCTTATGGAGCAACAGAGGAAAATTATAAGGATGGTGCAAGATCTCAAAGCAAACAATGTTCATGAGATCACAGAGGCTAACCATTTAAGTCCAATGGAAGATCTAAGGTCATTAACTTCCCTGGAAAGTGATCTTCGATCCTGTCCGGAAACGAGACAAAAAGAGGTAGGTAACCTTGTCAGGTACTCGTAGTTGCCTACTGTTATAAATTACTAAGTCTGATTGTAATTACTGTTATAATTAAATGGTGTGTGTGATTAGGGGTAGGCAGTATACCGCTAGACACGTGTAGTGGCTGTGCTACATGGTCACGAAAACGTATCATTTGCACACGTTTTTAAGCTTTGTGGTTTAAAAACAAGTAAGAATGAAAACAAAAGAGAACTCATTCTGCTATATGCACGCGCTGTCTGAGAGACTGTATTGAACCGAGTTATTTTTGCCGCTTTATAGGCCTTGAGCGGTTAAATACACACACACTTGTATGTGTCAAAATGCCCGTCGAAGAAAACACATGTGTAACAGTATATTAGATCAGGGCAGCTCTTAAAGTGACAGCTAAATCACTTTTGTAACTTTAATAAAAATAAATATATTTAATTTACACGCTGAAGAATATGCAGTGTTTTATACATTTGATTACTCTAGACAATGTATGTAGCATTTGTTATTTATTTGTTCTATTTTTTTTTTGTCCTGTTGCTTGTAATTAGTTTCTTATTCTTTTTTTAATCGCTGAGTGTTTACTTGTCTTCAGTGAGCTCGAGTTGTTTTTTTTTGTTTTATTTAAGCTAGTTTTTTTCTGATCTTGATACTGGTGGCAAGAATTATGAAATTTCTATGGTATCAAAAATTTCGATATCATAAAGACCTTATTTAAAGCAAAAATAACTATATTGTGATATATATCGTTACCATGAAATAAAATTACTCGTATTGTGATATAAGATTTTGGTCATATCACCCACCCCTATGTGTGATTAATCTAAAAGGTTAAAAAAAACATTTGAATAATTTATCTAATTTGATAAGTCTAATATCAGTATTAATCAGTGCTAGATTTATTCAATTCAGTTAGATCTGAATCTGTTCATAACAGTGATCAACAAACCGTGTGCTTGGCACTTTCAAAGTCAATTCTATTAAACAGGAAACAGACAGTGGGAGTGAAGAAGATGAAATGGCACTCAAGGATGAAGAATTCTGTCCGGTACAAATAGGAAGTCAAAGGACACCAAAGATGGGCAAACCCTGTGGTCCTACATGTGGAAAGAAATGTACGGAGAAGATCCTGCATGTTCGAAGAAAAGAGATATTTGATGCCTATCAGGACATGTCACACAGCGACAAGTGGGCTTTTGTATTTCACTCAGTTACCCAATCATTGAAAAACCGTCTCACGACGGGAGGTCCCAGCAGACGCAACAAGACTTTTCAGTATCATCTAAATAACAGTCTCGGACAACCTCAAGATGTTTGCAAAACCTGCTACCTAACCACATTGGGATACCACCCGAAAAACGACAGCATGATTGTCAGCGTGACGGGCAACACGTCCAGTGCAGTTCCTCCTCCAGACCGCAGAGGGCGTCACCCACCGGCCAATAAAATAGATCTGTCGCCAATTCACGAACACATTGAATCGTTCAATCCAACTGTCAGTCACTGTAAATGTGAACATGCTGAAAGCAGGCGATATTTATCAAGCAATGTAACCGTCATGATGATGTATAAAGACTTTAAAGGCAAAAGTGCAAAGGCATGTTCATATGAAACCTATAGGAAAGCCATAAGAGACATGAATATAGGTTTCAGGAAACTGCACGCGGAAGAGTGCAAAGAGTGTCTGGAACGCGATATTCACATGAAGACTGAGCATCTCTAAAGCAAACAGTAGCAAATTAACGCTGTGCTGAATGTAAAATAAGAGCATGATTCTATATAAGTCAGGGTTTCACTTGACTTTGTATATTATTTCTGCGGCCAAAGTTTTGGCTACATTTTACACCTCGGTGACCCATTCAGATGTTTACAGTGTTAGAAAACGGATGAAAAATACAGTAAAGTAACAAACCCGTTTTGAAAAACAGCAAGATAATAGGATGAAATCACATTTATTTACCTGCACTTTCTATTTGTATATTGTTTACAATGTATCACGTTTTGTTGTTGGTGTAACTACTGTGTTTTGCAGTTGTAGGGCACTACATATTTCATTTTTTTCCTCCCTGAAGATGAGATTTGGAAGTGCTATAACAGCATCAGTTCTGTCATGACAACTCTCGGAGGCATTGGCATGGTAATGTACATGACAATGTTAATGTATTTGGTCTTGGCGGAATAGATCTGCCACGCTGCTGCTGCAGCAGAGCAAGTACAGAGACTTGCTACTGCCAAGACATCCACAACATGCTGCTGTGAGCATGTAACACATATTGATGCTGCAAATATAACATGCATGAAATAACCCCCCATATAGCGTACGTACATGAATCACCTCATAGCAGATCTATACAGGTGGAGCTGGGGAAGGTGGAGGGTTTCTGAAGCAAGCTGCACTGCTACGGCAAGCACTAATCATATATTTGAATGTTGGCAGCGAGCTCATTGCTACCGATAAAGGAGAGAACCAATCAGCTGTGCCATGTGATAATGATGTCATTAGGTCAGATTGAGTTAGACCTATCGGACTGC
This sequence comes from Sinocyclocheilus grahami, assembly GCF_001515645.1. Lineage (NCBI taxonomy): Eukaryota > Metazoa > Chordata > Actinopteri > Cypriniformes > Cyprinidae > Sinocyclocheilus > Sinocyclocheilus grahami. The sequence continues at coordinate 450,500 of NW_015506221.1, read as the reverse complement.
GCCATCTAGAGTTTCATGCCAGAACTCTGTATTTAACTGATTAGAAAAGAGCCACGGGAGTAAAACCCTTCTAATGAGAGTTGTACATTTCTTTGTCATATTTGCTGTTTTGATTGGTTGGGTGGTAACAATACAATAACCTCAAGTACAAAATGTAAAATGTCTATGTTTTCCCTTGGTTATAAAGCCACACTCTGTGGACATAAAAATCTGAACTGAGAGCACTCCTATGAATTATTCACTGCACCACAGTGACATACCTGAATATGTTTTCTATGGAAATGTGTATTACAATGTGCAACTGCAATCACAAATGGCCATTGGCCAGATTCTTTAAGCATGTCTTCAAGCATGCCCTTGAAAGTGTGCTCACACTCTTGACTGAGAAGGAAAACTGAATGAAGAATTTCCTGTAAAAGCATTGTATTTACTACAAATATGTGGCATGGATAAAAAGTTCAGTCAGTGACTTTACATATTTATAAGATCGGCAGCAACATTTTCACAAAGTGACCCAGTGAGTGAAAGATTTCCACTTTGAAGCCCAGCTGTTCCTATTTTCATTTCTTATTGGCTGACTCGGGTTAAGGTGATCACATGAGGTATCAAGCAGCCAATCCAGCGACAGCAGCGACCCATGTGGCCAGAATCACCAGTACTGTGGACTGACAAAGCAGCATCTTGGCAAAATTACATGCATAGGTCGTGTTTCCACTTACCGCTAGACAGAAAATGAGGGAAGCAGTTGAGTAAAAACAACAAAGCATTTTAAATATACATAATACAAAACAATATATTCAGAAATATAGTGTCCTTAACAACTTCCTCACCCATTTTGTCTGCATAGTAGGGGCATTTACTGATGTCTCCACCCATATGAGCATGAAAGCCAGTGTCCTGCACTTCCTCTTTTATGTCTTTCCCAATCTTTTGCAGCTCTGTGAATACCTAATGGAAAAACAAAGAACATGGAGAAAGGAAGTACAAAAGTCACTATTAATAAAACATTAATGTTTTTATGTACATAAATGCACATAACTTAATTCACCCAAAAATGAACTCAACCTCAGACCATCTAAGATGTAGATGAGTTTGTTTCTTCATCAGAACAGTAGCATTGCATCATTTGCTCAACCGATGGATCCTCTGCAGTGAATGGGTGCCGTCAGAATGAGAGTCCAAACAGCTGACAAAAACATCACAATAATCCACAAGTAATCCACATGCCTCCAGTACATCAATTAACATCTTGCTTTCACTTCACAAGACATTAATTGATGGACTGGAGTCATGTGGATTGCTTGTGGGTTATTGTAATGTTTTTATCAGCTGTTTTTACTCTTGTTCTGATGGCACCCATTCACTGCAGAGGATCCATTGGTGAGTAAAGTGATGCAATGAATCTGTTCTGATGAAGAAACAAACGCATCTACATCTTGGATGACCTGAGGGTGAGTAAATCATAAGCACATTTTCATTTTAAGGTGAACGATTCCTTCCTTAACGAACCAATAAAAGGAAGTCATATTTGATAATCCTCTCACATCTAAATTATATTTAAAAGCCAGGTTGGCTTTGTCTAGCAGCTTCTTTTTGGTCTCAGTATTCACTTCCAGCTCATTCATCCTACTGCGGTACAGCCTCTTGAAGGCCGTGGGGTTGTGGGTGCCCTCAAAATGGTAGAAGTTCACTCCCTCACCAGTAGTTTCAGGGCCCGCTGAGCCACTTTCTTTAGAATCTGTCCTCCTGACAGGTCACCCATGTAGCGGGTCCAAGCGTGCGCGACCAAAAGAACCGGGTCGTCACGACCCACCTCGTGAATGTGCTCCACGCAGAGCAGGAGATCTTGCTCTCCCAGTCTTCACCGTAGAGATACTCCAGGTCTTTGGCCAAGGCATCTCGTCTGTGAAGCTCAGAGGGGAAGTATAATGGGGCAAACATGGGGTGGTTCTTGTTCTTCTCGATCTCTTCCTAAATGGCAGAATAAACATAGTACAGGGCAGCTGTGCCAAGCTGGAGATTGAAAAAAAAGAGACAAAATAGCACAAGAATGGAGGTCAGAACACGATCGGCTCTTTTATCAAACTCTACAGGAGTCCATGAACACTAGACTCACCTTAAATAGCTCTTGTTTGATTCTTCCCCTCAGGAAGTCCTTGACAAATGGCGAGTTCTCTGCTTTGTCATGAGACTCTTTGGTTCCAGCCGTCAACACTTCTGACAGGTCATCAGGACTGAAAAAGAGATTTATCAAAATAAAAATTGTTTATGCTCTATACTGCCACCTACTGGCTTGGATGTAGAGTCTCTTCATTTTGAGTTTTTAATGACATTGTAGAAATAACCTAGTTAGTGTATGATGCCCAGTATGGCACTACCCCCAGATTTCTCTTAGAAAGAGGCATAAGGCAGGGATGCCCAATATCTCCTTTTTTATTTTTTACTTGTAACCCAATGACTCTTTACATTAACAAATATTATTTTCACGGAATCAGGATTTTAGAAAGAGAAATAAAATGCTGTCAATTAGCAGATAGCCCAATATCTTCTCAAACATACTGGCATTCTAAATTTGAGTGCACTGACTGGAAATATGCATGGTTGCTGCCTAAAAAATATTGCATAACAAATAAGGTGAGAGAAGTACATTTGAAAATGCACCCTGTTAAAACTCTTTTTCTTAGATTTCGTACTGATGTAGATGTTATGTGTGATTTCTGTGGGACTGAGAAAGAAAAACCCAACTTTTTGTTATTTCAGATAGATATGAAAAATTATACTGAGTTACTACTTGGGTTGAAAAACAGTAAAGTAAAACGCACTAGGTCTCTTTGTGAACATTGAACATGAACATTTTTGAAAAATATATATTTTATTCATATTTATATTAAATATATATATATATATTTATATTATATTCATATTAAACTGTCCTTTGTAGAGGATGCCAGGACTAAATTATTCATAAATAAATAAATAAAAATAGACACGAAAAGGCATGTATAGGCAAAGACAATATTTTATTTTTTCATTCACCAATCATTTTTTAGGTTTCAGGCTAATTTTAGCCACATTTTGTACAAAGATGATTCTTAACTATGTCATGAAAGATATAACAGAATGATTTGATATACTACTGCAATTTATGGAATATGTGTGTAAAATGTCCATAAATTGGTATTCCCATTCTATACAATGTATAGTATATTCTATACTATGCATCTGATTTGCATATTAATGTGTTCATGGGGCAAACCATAATGAAAAAAATACATGTAATAATGGGAGTAATAACTTAGCAACAGTTTTGTGAGAATATCTCATATTTCATAGTAATATTTGATCTATAATTTCTTTCCCTACTGACTTCTTGTGTCTCCCCAAAATGTCTGATTAACATGATGTTTGTCCTGGTGTCCTCTACACTCTTAAAAATAAAGGTGCTTCAGGCGATGCCATAGAAGAACCATTTTTGGTTCCACAAAGAACCATTCAGTCAAAGGCTCTTTAAAGAACCATCTCTTTCTTACCTTTTTATAATCTGAAGAACCTTCTTTCACCACAAAGAACCTTTTGTGAAACAGAAAGGTTCTTCAGATGTTAAAGGTTCTTTATGGAACCATTTAGACAAAAAGGTTCTTCTATGGCATCGTGAAGCACCTTTATTTTTAAGAGTGTACAGAAGACATGTATGAACATTATGCCCTGTTTTGGAACAAAAAGTCATATTCCAATTTGAAACCCCGTAACATTTTTCTGAGATGTCTATTTAAGGCAAACGATTTGAAAATTAGCCAGATTTAAATGATAATTACAAAACATTATCATGTTTCCCAAAGAGTTCTAAATCTGATCATTCTGTCAATATCAGTCATATTTAAAGACCAAGGAGAAAGAGTGTTTATGATCAAACCTCCAAACATTTGATATCCCTAAAAAGCAGACAAAAGTCTATGCCTGGGTCCCATATGATGTGATATAATACAATATAATATGAGGCTTCTGTAGCTCAAACGGTATTTCTTTTGGATAAAGTGTCTGCTAAAGCCATGAAAGATAATATAAAATGTAATATAATATCATTAATATAATATAATAATTTCATTTTGACATAAGATCATCAATTGGTTGAACACTATCGGCGTGATTTCACTTTTCAACAGTAGATGTCAGTAAAAACTAGATAATCTCTCAAATCAAGCATTGCACATTAAAACGGGTTCAAAAATCACTTGTAGCCTACCGTAGACTTGCAGTACATTTAGCTAATTCATTGAGACTGGCTGGTATGCTGTTTTGACTTTTTTTTTTCCTGCCCAGAACACCACTCAACATCAGTTTTAGCGTGTTCTGGTGAAGTTCTAAGGCCAACTCCATGCAGTTTCTAGACCAGGGTTGTCTAAACTCGGTCCTGGAGGGCCGGTGTCCTGCAGAGTTCAGCTCCAACTTGCCTCAACACACCTGCCTGGACATGTCAAGTATACCTGGTAAGATCTTGATTAGCTGGTTTAAGTGTGTTTGATCAGGGTTGGAGCTAAACTCTGGAAGACACCGGCCCTCCAGGACCGAGTTTGGAGACCCCTGGTCTAGACGGTGAGTTTTTCACTTGGCAAGCAGCACTGACATTTTCTTCAAAAAACGTAAAAATCTATTCCTCTTTCTTTTGGCTGTGAGGCACAAATGCCGCTTTTGACCACAAATCCTTAATAAAACCGTATCTGCTGTTAAAAACTTCTCAGAACTTCTCACAAAGGCCCATAGCTTATATGATCTCAATGGTGAGCCCAATATATTTTTATAGCACTGACAAAGCTTCCACTCGTGCTTAACATTCAATAGGATGCAGGATGCACATATGGCAGTCAGACACATTTGTCATCTTTTATCAGCATATAGACCTACTACATCATCAGGAAGTCATGTTTTCTCAAAGCGTATAGCGATCTGAAGTACTTCCCGCTATTTATGGAAAATGTCAACGTGTTCTTAGTAATATGGGAGCAGCCTGCCATGTGTTTGATTGAGCATGTGTGACCTGCACATAAGGATACAATACCATTAGATCGGACCACCAGACAAGCCACTCCACTTAAACAAAGGAACAAAGACATTTTGCCCCCTAGAAAACGTCCGAGTATTGAAAAGACCTTTGGCACCTTCATAGCTCTTTTATGTCTTGGAAGTGCTCCCGAAGCCCAATTTGACTTCTTTATTTTGTGCTCCCCATGATGATCCATACATCAATGGAAAGCTTATTTATTCAGCTTTGAGATGGTGTATAAATCTCCATTTCAAAAATTTGACCCTTATGACTGGTTTTGTGGTCCAGGGTCATGTGCATTTGCCATGTAAGGGGACAGATTGGATATTCCCCTGTCAATGTGAGTTATACGTCATTGAAAAAAACGACGGTGGGGACTGAGTCAACTCAGGTGGACACTTTTCTGCAGTTTTCCTGTGGAATAGGGCTGTTTTGACACTGCTACCACTGTTTAGTTTGTGGGTTAAAGCGATCTCCTCCTCCCCCTGGAATGTGATTTTGAGCGAGGGAAAAAACGCGACTGGGCTAGTTTTGATTAACAATTGGGCTGGTTTTGTTTCGTAGACCTGGCAACCCTGTTTTCGGGTCTGCATGTCTATCTTGCGTTGTTTCAGCAAGTGTAGAGTGTACATGCAGATATCGGATATGGGTCACATTTAAAAGAAGATGTAAGCTGGTCATCAAAAAATTGGTTATAGCCAACACCAAGGGGAACTGGGCATCAAGACCTGCCGTATAAATGTGGCCTTAGTTGGACCAGAAAACTACCTTAGGATGAAAACAGGGAATAAATGTGAATATTTTAGTAGGGCCTATGCATCATAAATGGGTAATTAATTACAGCTGTGAAATTATAGTTTTATTAAATAATTCATATGCTTTTTTAGAAAGCATGTGTTAGTTTATAGTTAATGACTTCAGCTGTACTGTGGTCATTGCTTACAGTACACTATATTATGCATTATACAAGAGCTGTAATGACAAATAATCTGACTTGGTAATTTATCTCTTCATGAACAAGTTTATACATCAGTGTAATTCAAGTCTGTGGCCAGTGTCTCTGCTAACAGGGCATTAGCGCAGTTTAACAATGACTTTGGTAATATGGCAACATTTGGTTTGTCTTCTGGAGCATGCGTACAACGCAGAGTTATTTTTTACATCTGTCCATCCGTCCATAATATCTGTCTATCATCCATCCACACTTTATAAAGATGTATTAATATAAAGATAACTTTGGCTTACCCCTAAGATATTTTTGTTTTTTTATATCAATAGGGGTCAATGAGATTTTTAGCCGTTTTATCATCCAAACATCTACAAAGTAAACAAGCCACATAATTTCAAGTACCATCCTTCAAGTTTGCAGGATGAGTTCCATGCCAAAATTTGAGGTTAGTGGTTTGTTCAAATCTGTAAGTAGTGTTGTAGTCAAGACCACCTAAACGGAGACCAAGTCGAGACCAACACCAGAGTGTGTTGAGACCAAGACAAGACCAAGATCAACACTCCAGAAATTCATCTGAAAGATCCACATTTACTGCCTGAAAAATATCTAATATTTAATCATTAAATACAATTATAAGACACTATTTAGAGCTGTTACCAATCAAATGAAATTATGACCAACAGAATTAATCTTTGCACTGCAGAGGTGGCACAGAAGCTGCATCTAAATTGGTACAATTACAATTGCATAAATATTGTTGAGAGTAATGTTTTAAAAATAACATTTTGAATATAGAAATATGATGGAAAATAAATTGAATATGAATATCAAACAAAATCCACCAGTTGGCTAGGTGGTGGCAAATCACTTAAAGCTGCAGTCCATAACTTTTTTTTAGTTAAAAATGATCCGAAATCAATATTTGAGCAAGTACATAACCAGCCAGTGTTCAAAACTATCGCCTTACTTTAGCCCGATTCGCGACGATTAGCTTATACTAATGTTTTCTACTTTGAGTGGTACGGGTAGGTTTTTGCGGGAAATTCGAGCATGGCACTGCGTCATTACGTCACTTCTGTAAACATAAAGAAGTTGTCCCGGCTACTAGGCTATCGCATGTGAGGATCCTGCAGGTGGCCGATCGTTTATAGCCTTTTCTCACAGCAGCCAGAATAATTAAATGTATAATTTTGATGGCAGATTGTAATCCAGAAAGGATTATGTGTTTATGAAACACATGTGAATGAAATTAAATTATATTCCAGTTATAAATGTGCTTTTGATTACAGATAGCCTGGGATTACAAAGATTTGTATTTTAAAGAAAACCAGTTCGAAGGGAGCATAATTTGTGTTTTGGGTTCAAATAATTTCTTAAAATTCAAAGAGTATGACAATTAGATTAGACTGTGCAGAAATTGAAATCTACTCGCTTATACACACTATACTCATAGTCACCAATGCTGATGTTGTTAACATTAATCATTTGAGAATAAAGTATATTTATAGGGCTGCCCGATAAATCGCATGCGATATTTAATGCGCATCTTGTCAGAAAGCCGGTTCTTTAATCAGCGGTAAATCTCCATCACGTGCAGGCTTTCACATGGAGCAGCATTTACTACACAGAGCCGTTGTTCACTGAGGACCTGCGCAAAAAAATCGCGCGAATATGAACGTGATTTTGCGCAGCTCGTCAGTGAACAACGGCTCTGTGTAGTTAATGCTGCTCAATGTGAAAGCCCGCAGGTGATGGAGATTTACCGCTGATTACAGAACCGGCTTTACTGATAAGATGCGCGTTAAATATCGCATGTGATTTATCGTGCAGCCCTAAAGTATAACAATAATAATAATTCGAACGGTTTGATGTGATATGAGCTAACCGAACTTTAGATTTAATCACCATTGGTAGCGAGATTTATGGTTATGCTTTTTTCCTCAGTTGGTCAGAACAAATGTGGCAGACTTGTTACTTTACTTGTTCAGATGGCAATATACGGTGAAAATTCTTATTTGGGTCATATTCCAAGACGTAGGCTGGAATCTGTTATTGCGAAGTACAGTAAATATCCACACCGGTGTGGTGACTGACTGCCACACATACTCTTCAGAACATTAGATTCATCCGCACTGGAGCCGAGCCAACTCACAACCCACGCAAGCTAGATAATTCCGCACACAACTGCAATTGCAGGTTTTCAAACAGAGATGGCGACAAAGAGGCAAAAATGGCAGAATGCTTTAATGTGTTTAATACTGCAGCTTTAATGTGTGAGTCACAGAATCATTTATTCAACTGATTCGTTCAGTAGCGAATCACTGCTGTGTGTTGCTCGGAAACACAACAGTTGCTATGGATTGCTGGTTTTGTTTGGAACTATTTTTGTTGCCGAAATGGCAAAAACAATTTTTAAAATTGTTTCTAAAATATACTTCCCTTAATACTTCTTGTTTGTTTAATGTTTGTATAAAATCAATATCACGTTTTGCAATCTTGCTCATATTCCTGAAAACAGCTCTTAAAAATAAAGGTGCTTCAAAAGGTTCTTCAAGCGATGCCATAGAAGAACCATTTTTGGTTCCACAAAGAACCATTTAGTCAAAGGTTCTTTAAAGAACCATCTCTTACTTATCTTTTTATAATCTGAAGAACCTTCTTTCGCCACAAAGAACCTTTTGTGAAACAGAAAGGTTCTTCAGATGTTAAAGGTTCTTTATGGAACCATTTAGACAAAAAGGTTATTCTATGGCATCGAGAAGCACCTTTATTTTTAAGAGTGTAGGGAAGAGTCTCTGGGTCACCTGCACCATGAATCACATGTTGACGGGAGCCTGCTGTGCCTCTCTGCTGGACTATAATTAGAAACATGCCTCGTGCTGCGCGGAGGAAACAGTTTGGATAACAAAGAAAGGAAAGTGTTTGCATCAGGCCGGCATGTACCGTGCTTGCAGCTTGGCATTTCTTCTCAGTCATCCTTCATTCCCACATTACCACACACAGGTGAGGGGCAAAGAGTGGAGGCCTCGAGGGGCACACAAACTCCAGCTCCTCGTTGACTAACGACGAATAATCCGTTACTAAATCACACAAACAAGACTTACACACCAAGACACCATTCATGTATTGTGTAGCAGACAATTGAAAAGCCGTTAATAATGTGTACTGGACATTTGGAGGCTTTCTAAACATTTGTGTTGGCTTGACTGCCTGCTTTACTTAAATATACAAGGCCCATAATCGCAGATGGGACATGGAAACGGTTCTTAGATAGGATTTTACAGTTTCCCCCAAGATACAGAGATTGTATTGTGACACGCATGCAAGGCAACAAATGACTCTCAAGGGTGGATCGGGTTATGAGCTGGGTGAAAAACGGCTCCTGCTGACAGCTTTCGTGCACAAGCATTTCCCTGAGCCCTGCTGAACACCAGATGCACTGTACGGACATATATCAACCATGAGTAACAGAATACACCGCAAAAGAAAATAAAGGTTTCGGAACTGTCATAGACACCTGCAAACACTGATGTTTCTGTCTACAGTCATTCTTGAAAAAGATCCGGTCTGATGTCAATGACAGGTGTCATAGTAACAATGGATAGAGGTTATAAATTTGTACCTACTTTGTCTTATACTGTAATACTTTTACCTGTTCCATATGCTGGAAATATAGTACATACCCAGTTCATACACAAGTTTACTAAATCTTACGAATCATGGGTACTCTAACCGGTCTGCGGCTTCGTGGCCCCATACACAGCAAACTGCAATGCACTGTGAGTTCTGACAGCTTTCTATCATGGCCAGCATTTTCAGCAGTTTGAGCTATATAGTAGCTCTTCTGTGTGATTGGACCTGATAAAACTAGCCTTCATTCCCCACCTGCATCAATGAGACTTGGGCATCCATGACCCTGACGCTGGTTCACCAGTTGTTCTTCCTTGCACCAATTTTGGTAGCTACTAACCACTGCATAGCGGGACACCCCACAAGAGATGTTTGGACCAAGACTTGACTCTTGACGTTTTGACGTCAGACCCAGTTGTCTAGCCATTGCTATCAAAGTCACTCAGATCTTTTCACTTGACCATTTTTCCAACACATGAAATTCAGTAACTGAATGTTCACTTGCTGTCTAATATATCCCACCCCTTGACAAGTGCCATTGTAAGAATATAATGCTATTCACTTTACCTGTCAGTGGGTTTAATGTTGTGGCTGATCAGTGTATCAAATAAATCTTAAAATATAATTTAGTTTTCTTTTCTGTTTTAAAATATCAAGATGCTTTCATGATATTCTGTTCAAAGCTGTTTAGTTTTGATATTTGTCTTTCACGTATTGTGCTGGACATAAGACATAATGCATGGGACTGTTAGAAAATAACAAGCTGAGCTTGTCATTCTCTGAGCCAGTGTTTTTTCCAGTAATAGTACTCTGTGTGCTGATATTTTCACTAAATGAGCAAAGCTAGACATCTCCACACAATAGACAACAGACAGTTGTCATTTGGGGAATTATTGTTTAACATGCCAAGTGTCTGTTAAATTGATTTTTGGAGTTCATATAGTCTCCTGTTTGAACTGTTACCATTTTTCCCTTGCATTTTCACTTGGGAGTCATCCTTTAAGAATCCAAGACCGCTATTTTTGAGAATCCTCAGCAGAACATTTATTCCTGGTCTGTTTGTTTTTTTCATTTTGAATGTATGTCTCTCATTCTTTTTCATGGAAGAATGATCTTAAAGGTAGAAACTGCTCTATCTGGTAGAAATTGCCTTATTTGGTCTGGTTTAAATATATTTCATATAATTACTCATAACTTAATTCACCCTTATATGGCCAATTAACTGTCTCATTTTAATTTGATATATAGGAACATTCAGAAGACACAGAGATCTTATGAGAACTCCAGTCATAAATGTTCATGTCTGTATAGAAATATAATTGTATAATAAAACTTGAGACACAGCATGTATGTTTATTTTTTATTCATATTTTTACATTAGGTAGTATGAACTAATAATTAATGTTTTCCACCCTTTATTAATATATTATTTTAGTTTGTTTATTTTATTTTATTATTTATAATGCATTGAAACCGCAATGAAAGGGTTAATGTCAACTTTTAATAATGTTATAAAAATATATTAGTATACGCAGAGAATAAAATCAGAATTAGATATATTAACCAAGATTAACACATTCTATAAAAAGTGTCGTCAGTTGTTGGTTCACATTATCAAACCATCCTAACATTTCAAACCTAGCCTGATGCATTAGGACATTCTGCAAAACTTAAACTTTCTGTATGATGGAAAAAAAAGAAAGGACTTTTCCTAAGAAATTAGGACTTTTCTGTTTTCGTCCTTTTAAACTTCCAGATCACCAGATGTATGACCACAGGTCTGTTCTCAAGGCTGGATAAAGGGATCGAGCTGTATGTCTGAATAGCTCCGCCCCAGGCCTCTGTCCCAGCAGGGGGTTCATCATGAATACACCCAGCCTGGCTCGGATTGTTCTGTACACATAAGTGCACACACACACGCACACACACAAACACACGCACACATACATATAACAATATCTCTCTTGCAATTTACATGGTTCCTGTTACCGCGTTCCTTGACTTCCTCGATCTGTTTCTCAAAGTCTGTAATCTGAAGTGAACATGGTTTATGGCGATAGAGTTGATTTGTTGTGTTGTGTTTGTTTGGTGGCTGATTTCAGATAGCAGGTCTCAGGGAGTAGGTGATCCAGGTTTCCTGTGCCGAAACGGCCCACAGAGGGCCAGTTATAGACCATTACAAGAACTGTATGGGACTGAGGACAAAGCCCTAGGGGATTCCTGCTACACTTACTCTTAGCACAATATACAGCTTTGGAAACAATTGTTTATTCATAGATGGTCTGTCTGCAGACTCAAACATAAATTATGACATGGATCCATTGTGTGGTCCACTGATTGTGTTGCCAGTAATGCACAACTGCTGCTAAACACAGTTCTCAAAAGAGCAGTGAATGTGTGTTCAGGTTTGAATGCACATATTTGTGTGCTGAGTCTGAATGATATTTCTGTGCAAAGAATTGTTGCCGAAAATGAGTATGCATGTAAGCATGTTTGTCGTCATCTATAAGGGTGTGTGCTGTCATGTGTTTGGTGTATGATTATAGTTTATTTTATATTTTAAATTAGCGTTTATTTTTATATTTTCGGTATTTCATTTTTAAGTATTTTTTTTATATTTTTAACATTACTATTTAAATGTATTTAGTTTTAGTCCATTTTATTTTTAATTGATTTCCAGTTGATTTATTTCCAGTATTTTTAGTGCTTCATGCATTTGTGGATGGCAGTGTTATTTTAGTATTTATATTCTATTATAATTTTTAATTAGCTTTTATTTTGTATATTTTTAGTATTAATTTTAATTTTGGTTATGTTTTAAAATATTAATTACATTTATTTTTATTTTAGTTTTAGTCCATTTTTATTTTTTATTATTTTCAGTTAGTAATTTTAGTGCTTCAACTTTAAGTAAAATTATTTCAGTTAATTGCAACAAGGCAACATTTCTAATTTTCTTTTAGTGTAAATTTTTCATGGAATATTTACATTTTATTCCATCTTTATTTCGGTTAACAAAAATGTTTTTAAGAGTTTAGTGCTTTTAGTTAACTATAATAACCTTGGTAGGTAAAGTGGTTTTGAGGGAGTTTTTGTTGATTTCTAAGTGGTTCCTCAGTGGCATTATAATATTCTGGTGTCTACATCTGCCTCAGATCCATCCTTAAATACCCTTTAAATACCCTCTTGTTAGGTAAAAATCATCTAAAGATTGGGATTATATGAGTAGGAGCAAGGTATTGGGTTATTTGACGAAGGCCAGATTGAAAACCACCTGCACCTGCACCTGCACGACCACTATGCCATGACTCTATTCTGTTCTTACCCATATTCCCCCCTCTCACTCGCTGTCTGATTAGTGGACGTGTGATTCTCCTCTCATTACTCTGTGTCTGCTCTCTGTCTCTGGTATACTGTGTGTTCCTGTATTTGTGGCTCTTCCTGTCTCCTGCTGTCGCTGCAGTCGCCAATGCTTCCGGAGAGCCTAGGCTGGCCTCGTTAGTTTTAGTGTAAATTTTTCATGGAATATTTACATTTTATTCCATCTTTATTTCGGTTAACAAAAATGTTTTTAAGAGTTTAGTGCTTTTAGTTAACTATAATAACCTTGGTAGGTAAAGTGGTTTTGAGGGAGTTTTTGTTGATTTCTAAGTGGTTCCTCAGTGGCATTATAATATTCTGGTGTCTACATCTGCCTCAGATCCATCCTTAAATACCCTTTAAATACCCTCTTGTTAGGTAAAAATCATCTAAAGATTGGGATTATATGAGTAGGAGCAAGGTATTGGGTTATTTGACGAAGGCCAGATTGAAAACCAATGTGGCGTAAGCACCTGCACGACCACTATGCCATGACTCTATTCTGTTCTTACCCATATTCCCCCCTCTCACTCGCTGTCTGATTAGTGGACGTGTGATTCTCCTCTCATTACTCTGTGTCTGCTCTCTGTCTCTGGTATACTGTGTGTTCCTGTATTTGTGGCTCTTCCTGTCTCCTGCTGTCGCTGCAGTCGCCAATGCTTCCGGAGAGCCTAGGCTGGCCTCGTTAGGGGGCACACACACAAACCACTCACACACTACACACCCAATAGCTTATTGTGCTCAGAACCCATGTGGATCCCTCCTTCCCAATCTCACTGGTCAGCGAGTCTCTGGGGAGAGAGAGGATTTTCCCTGGTAAACACTGATGCAGGTAAACAGCTCTTGATTATTATGGGCAGAGCCATCAAATACAGGCCTGCATGAGTTGCTTTTCAAGACCTTAAAAACAAAGTGAAGAAATCTAGATTGATCTACCCATAGAAACATTTTATTGCTCAGACATTGCACATATGTATAAAAATAAATATCTAAATGTATTTAAACATTCAATATTTAATAGTTTAATGCACTAAATAAAGTTAACATCATCTTTTAATGTCAAAAGTCTTATTATTGGCTTTATGCAGTATTATGATTTAAATCTCGTATTGCTGCAACTTTTTCATTATGACTTTAACCCCATGGTGCTACTACTTTATTCCTAAAATACATGCAACAGTCGGGTTTCGGAAGTAAAAATGCTATTCATTTTCTACATAGGGAAATTGATTTTTAATTATATGATATGATATGCTTTTGTTGAGCCATGAGTTTGCAATTGGTTTTCTACTTATGTTTTAAATAATTGTGTTTAGCAGCAGGATCCCTGGTGAAAAACTTCATTACCCATGATGATGTGAAGAAACTTCCACCAATCAGAGAGTCGCAGTGAGCAAAACATGTCAAATGAGCGCTGAGCTCCGCCCACTCCCATGCACCTCAAATGACCTAAAAACTCCCCATGCTCTCAAAACACTTAAATATTTTTTTATATATATGTCATTCACAATGGTTCATGGGATTGTAGTTCTTTCCCTCAATAAAGCTGTTAAGTACACAGTTTTGCGCCTTTGTCTTTTTGACCAATTTTCAAATTTTTTTTTTGCTTTTTTCAGTCAAAGTTTGTAATATTGTGATTCACCTCGCAGCTGGTTGGTTTGGTTCATGGCCTAACAAAGAGTTTTTAAAATCCCTTTGGGAAAAATGAATGGGAAAAATACTTCCGGAAGCGCCGCTGAAAAAGTGGGTGGGCACTAATGGACTCTACTTTGTCGTTTTTATTTTACCGTCATGCTGAAACACTGTTGTAAAACTAGCCTTTTTGTTCACTCATTACTGTCATGGAGAAAGAACTGACATATTACAGATAACGTATTGTGTTTTCTTCTACGGTTATACCTATACCGGTTATGATTTTAAAAGCTTATTTATTGTTTTAGGACAACAATTTGGCCAAGATTTGTTCAGTACTTCAGGCATGAGTGAGGTTTTATTGATCATGCTGCAACAAGATTGAACTTCAGTTGTTCAGTTCCCATTTATAAAACCAAACAGACCAGAACTACAAGTCATTTTGCTTGAGTCTTTTATATCATGAGATTTACACTGCCCAGATTATCTTCTGTGAGGTCTGTGAGGTCTTTCTCCACATGAGAGTTTATTTGATTTAGACTCCAGGGTGTCCTTTTATGTTGGATTTGGCGAATTAGCACAACATTTACATCACTGGCAATGCTGACAGTGTGTGACTAGCGAAGCATGTTAAAACTCTGAAGTATTTGTTCTGGCTCACTCAAGCAGCGCTAAAAAGACAAAATGGAGTTTCTCACTGAAATACAGATGTTCTTTTAGGAATGTGATGGGTCATTTGCAGAAATATTATTTCAGCAATTATCACTGTTTTAACTTCTGAATGTGTTTTAAGGGCCACGGCTGGTTTTTGTCTCTGTCGTGAACCGAATATAGCCTTCTTGACGTACTTCATATCTGGATAGTTTCACTAATTTGGTGTCCTTTTACCTGCAGTTATGATAAATTATGCTTTCAGACTCTTTTGATCTTACTAAATGCTTGTATTCCCGGTAATTCATATAGATAACTTTGCATTTGCATTTACCATCTTTCTCATCATGCCTCCATCTCGTTCCCCCCTTTTTGACCCCTGGTTTCCTTCGTCGTATTTACTCAGCTGCAGCGTGGAGACTTTGAAGCCCACAGGCCTTCAGCAAGTCTCTTAAACAACATCAGTTGCCATTTATTCTCAGAATAAGCCCTGGTTTATTATGTTAACACCTATAAAGTGTTTTTAACCAAACCCTCTCACTCACCTCCAGCTGGATGTGTTCTACGCACATGTGCGGATGATGTTCGACTCAGCTGCTCTAGGGCGTCTTTACCAGCTCCTCTGGAAGACCTCTGAGGATCTTGGGTCGCACTCTTTGGTTTGCATAATGGCTGCCCTGAGGGTGTCTCTGATTTTGGGTAGTGGAAAGGTATACGCAGAGTTTCTGTCTGCGGAGCTATAGACTTCTGAATATAAACTTTGAAATGGCTGTTAGTGCAATAGCGCTTCAGGAAAGCCTGGATTATTTTATAGAGGTATTCTACATGCCTAAGACATGTTTTACATGCACATACTGGAATTATTAGTGGCCTTCTATGCTCTATTATACCCAGTCACACTTAAAATATTACAAATAATATTATAAATAATAATAATATATATTATATATAATTTATAATTATAAAATTATTACAATTGTCAAATATGTTTAGGAAAATATTTCCATTGTTGACAATATTTTTCATAAAAATCTTATTATTTCTATAAAAGTCATTATTTTTTATTAATTTCTATGAATCTTGTGATTTACAACCAGTAATTTGAAAGAAAATATAATGAATTTTTAATGAAAGAAGTAAGTTTGGTCATTTTGTTTTGTTGTTGTTGATGTCGTTTGCTTTACTTTGTTCTGTCTTTGTTTTGTTGTTTGATTTGTTTTATTGTTTGCTTTGTTTTTCATTTGTTTTGTTTCATATTTGCTTATTTTTATTTTGTTTGCTTTTTTGTTTTATTGTTTGCTTAGTTTTTTGTTTTGTTTGCTTTGATTTTAGTTTTGTTGTTTGCTTTGTTTTTGCTGTTTTTTTGTTGTTGGTGGTGTTTGCCTTTTTTATTGTTTGCTTTTTTGTTTTTGCTGTGTTTCTTCTTGGCCGTTTAATTTTCTATGTGCATTGTTTTATTGTTTTTTTTTTAATTGTTTTTTTTTATTTGGTTTGCTTTGTTTTTTGTTTTGTTTTGTTCTGCTCAGAACTTTTTTTTGTGGCCCCACTGTGAAAAACTCTGTTCTCAGTGATCAGACTTGATCAGATTTCACCCTAACAACTACCCAGCAACACCCTAGCAACCGCCCAGAATAAGAGTTGTGAGTTTTGCGTAGTCAAGCAATACTCACATTTTTCTTTGTGTAGTACCATTATGCTGATGCCAATAAATGTGCCAAAGTGTATAGTATATAAAACTGTATCAAACAAGTGCACCCCTGAGAGACTGGCGTCCAACTGTTAGACTAATAAACATTTTGCCTGGCCTTCGACAAGTCAAACAGGAATCAGAACCTCCCTTTTCACCCACAACACAAATGCAAGCAAAACAATCCTCCCAATAGTTCTGCACTGTCCTAACGCACTCCACTCTACAGCTGTAGATCAGTTCATTTTAAGGACACATTTATAAACTGGGAGTAGCATCACTTTTTTCAGTGTAATATACACCATCAATAATGTTTTTGCAAACCTTTATCCTGAATATGATTTCGGATTATCCATTCAATAACTCAACAGATAAAAGCCTCTTTGTTAGCCCACTGTTGTGGTAGTGGGCTGAACAGGGTCTGTATATGAAACATATGGACCTGTAATGAAATTCGTCCCTTCACGGTATCAGTTTATAACCCGAAGAGCTGAAGATTTCAAATCAGGCGGACATCACAATCTTGTTTTTGAGTTGGCATTGATGTGCTCTGTTACAAAATGTAGTGTGCTGCCTACTGCCTACATAAGGAGACACCTTCAAAGGCAACATGGAACATAAGTGACTGATTTAAAGTGCTCTTATTAGGAATCAACTCCACACTCTCGAAGTAAAACTTACGAAACTTGACTATACCTTGACTTTTTGTACTTTTTAAGGATTGTCCCCCCCCCAACTTGTTATACTAGTGGTGACTGGATAGAATGAGGAGACAATTACATGCAATTTTTAAAAGGCTGGTCATTTTTTACCTGGATTTACAGCACAGCAGAAGGATTAAAAGGAAACATAATGTATCTTTTGGAACGCAGCCTTTGTGTTGTGTTTACATCATCAAAAAATGCTGTCTAGGTACCAGGTAGGCAGCTCACTAGATTTTGGAACAGAAGAGTAGTATAAATATGACTAATACATTTGAGCATTGAATTTTATCTATGCATTTCTGCACAACATATTTTTCATGTCACATCATGTCATCACTAGTTTCTTTTTGCTATTGAAAACTGAAGCTTGTTTTGGCGATTGTTCTGGCAAAATATGTGACAGGTGAACCTTAACACATCTGTTTTATTATATTGTTTAATGTAAGCCATGCAATATATCCTACTGAAAACTCATTTTTATATACATATTCATTTTGTTTTGAGTGTAAATACCCTGTTTGATTCCTTTCATTTCCTATGAACTTGCATGTACCCCTGTTAAATGTATTCCTGTATAGCTGAAACGGGCTTCTCAATACCGCCTCGCCTCTTAAATAAACAAGTCTTTCTGTTCATAATAAAAGGACATTTCATCTCAATTAAAATAAGCCCCGGGACTTACCACCAGCAGTTAATTTAATGTGACACGTCCTTTGTGAATACTTAAAATGCAGCTCACATCTGGAATACTCATAAGTGCTCTTGGAAGAATCACATTTACGCTATTGAACAGATGATTTAAACACATTACTGAACAGTGCGAACAATCATGTGGTCATAAACGGATGGCTTTATTTCTTATGTTAAAGGTACATGCCTATTGAGAGATAATTTAAGTCAATGCAAATAGTGTAAACTTTAAACAACTTTAGAGTCATTTTTTGGCAGAACATGACAGGATACTAATAAACAAAATGCATTCCAAGTGACTTAGAATTAGTCCCACAGAGCGTCATTAGAAAGAAAAATTGACCTTCAGAAAGCTTCTCCTGAATTTGCAGATCAAGCCAACAAAAGTAGGGGTGAAATTGAGACATCCTTGGTCAGATACAGTATATATATGTATGTATGTATGTATGTATGTATATGTTTTGTACTATTTTGAGTATTTAGTTTTTATTGCTAATTATTTTGCTGCCAACTTAAGTTTTTATATTGTACATTTTTAAAATGTGCAATATAAAAATCATGATTTTTAAAATTGATTTCTCTACATTTATGAATTATTATAAATAATAATTCTGAAATAATCTCATGATTTCCAGCCAGTATTGACTGAAATGGTAATAATTTTGTTATTAAATAAATAAATAAGTCAAGTTTTGTTTTATTTTGATTTATTATTTTGATTTAATTTTTTGTTGGTTCCTTATTTATTTTTTTTGCTTTTTTTCATTTTTTTTTATTGTTGCCTTTGTTTTTTGTTTTGTTGTTTGCTTATTTTACTTAACCTATTGCTAAATAGTTAGCAAAATTTATTAAGGTTTATATAATAATTTTTTCTAGATGCATACAATATCTTTAAGATGTATTTTCCAGAACAGGCCATTATTATTATAAATATTGAGTGAAATGGTAATTTATATAAACAATAAATCATAGAATTGATTACATGACTGCACGCTAAATAAATATCATTCAACTAGATACATTTACATATTTATTTATTTTACTGAAAAATTGAGACAAAAATAATATATGATTCTGCTGTGAACTGTGCTGTTTCCTACAAATATGCAAGGAAAAAATAGATGAATAATTCTATAATTGCCTCAGTGAAGCTATATTTTCATTTTGGACACAATATCTTCAAATACGACTTCTAAATCTGATACTCCTATGGTCAAAACTGCCGCATCCCACTGTATTCCTCTGTTCGGGTTCAGAGCTCAGTGTCCCTCTCCTCTCACTCCCATTGGGTCGTCTGTGGTCTGTGTGTGGGGGGGGGGGGGGGTCAAAGAAGGTTTTCCAAGAAGAGAAAGCATGTTTTTTCCCATGTTTACAGCTATTTGATGTCCAGAGCAGAATCTCAGGTCTCAAGCTAATATCCACTGGCGTCCATCTCTCTAGAGTCCAAAGTCAAGTCATATGACCTCTCTACTGTAGACTGACCCTGGGCAACTATCCTCAGCTACAGTATGTGGACATTTTTGACATGCTTCAATATATGACGTCCAAAATTCCCATAATATCTTTGCATACTTTTTTAGATCCAATAGATGAAAAAGTCCTATCCTACGTTACTTCCAGTATTAATTTTCCCTCAAAGAAATGTCTCATTACAGAAGTTAAAAGTTAACAGTACAGATTTTATGTGTTTTTAGCTTCACTGTAGCTTTGTGATGTCTTAGCCATTAGCTAACATAAGTTTTCCTGAACAAAGTAAGGCATATTTTTATCTTTCTAAAAATCCTACTGTGTGTCATACCATTAGCTTTTATATTCACAAATGTCATGTAAATAAATTTGCAGACCATGCTTCTGAAATTGGGTGGAAAAAAGCACATCTCAAGAAATTAGACCAGTATAAAACAAATAATTATGCAAATGAGTTAGCATAAGGAAAATGATTAGCTCTAGCCATGTTGTACATTAACAAAACAGCCGCCACTCACACAGGTAAGTTTGATAACACTTTCTTATACAAATGTGATCTTGTTATAACAGTCATTTTCAGCCATTTCTATAACTATTAAGAGTGATATAGCTCAAAACAAACACCCAGGAGCTAACTTTGTATGGTTTTGAACATGTTCGGATGTAATCCAAGTAAATCAATGATAATGGCAAATATTTCTTATTATAGTGATGATTAAGATCATGTCATTTTCATCTAAATACTATAATTAGGATAGCTATATATAATAATGACTATCAAACTGGTAATCATGTTCTGGCATAAAATATCTCATATTTAACTGAAGCATTGTGAGTTTTCCAGGCAATCTAGTCATCTATTGATTATAAAAACATGATTTAGTGTAGCTGGACATGATTGTGTATGGTCATAGAGAGGTTTGTTCCGGTGGGCCGTTGACTCTGATATGACTGGTCAAAGTTGAAGATAGATGGCCAGAGGTCAGACCTCTCTGTCTTTCTGCCTCAACCTTCTATGTTTATGGTCCCAGGAAGGTGATGAAACCGTGCCAAGCAGTTCTGCGAACATGGAGACCAATGCAGTCACACAGCATCAGTCCCAAAGAATACACTGACATTAGCCACAACTATTTGCACACCGCTTACCCTGATAACAATCCAGCTGTGTTTTGAAACATGGTAAATGGTTAACAACTGGCCTGGTTTGCTGGTTTAATTTGGTCATGAGCTCATTCACTGCTGTGTGTGTGCACTTGGATGGGTTAAATGCAGAGCACAAATTCAGAGTATGGGTTACAATACTTGGCCGTCATGTCACTCACTAACTAGTCCAAGCTGACCATTAGCTCCTTAGCTAGTTCAAGCTTGTCAATAGCTCATTAGCTATTCCAAGAGCTAGTCCAAGTTGGTCATTAACTCAAGATGGTCAATAACAGATTAGTAAACTGGCCATTAACCTATTAGCTAGTCCATGTTGGACATTAACTCACTGGTTGTTTCAAGTCTGTCATTAGCTCATTAGCTATGCCAGATTGGTCATTAGCTAGTCCTAGCTGTTCATTAGCTAATTCAAACTGGCCATTAACTCATCAGTCTAGGCTGATTATTAGCTCATTAGCTGTCTAATCTGGTCATTAGCTCATTAGTTAGTCCAGGGGCCAGAAGCATAAAAGGTTTAGATCGGTCTTACGAGTTAGTCATCTATTTTTTTCTATTCAGAATGTTTTAAAATTCAGTTACATTAAAGCATAGATTAGTTTAAGTTAATAAAAAAAACATATTACTTATTGGCTAACTGCTAGTTGGTCATACTCATACTTAAGACACTGTCTTAACATAAAGGCTAAGTTTATGCAACTGGCCCCAGGTTGGTCATTATCTCATTAGCTAGTTCAAACTGGTCATTAGGTAGTACAAGCTGGTCATTAGCTTATTAACTAGTTCAAGCTGGTCATGAACTTATTAGTTAGTGCAAGCTGGTCATTAGCTAGTTCAAGTTGGTCGTAAGCTGGTCCAAGCTAGTCATTAGCTTTTTAGCTAGTGCAAGCTCGTCATTAGCTAATTCAAGATGGTTGTTAGTTTATTAGCTACTTCAGTCTGGTCATTAGTTCATTATCTAGTTCATTACCGAGATGATCATTACTGTAACTCATTAACTAGTCCAGTTTGGTCATTATAGTCCAAGTTTGTCATAATCTCATTAGCTAGGTCAAGCTGATCATTAGTTCAATAGCTGTTAATTAGCTAGTCCAAGCTGGTCATTAGCTCAATATTTAGTTCAAGTTGATCATTAACTCATTAACTGGTCCATGATGGTCCTGTCATTAGATGGTCCAAACATCATTAGTTTATTAGCTATTCCAAGCTGGTCATAAGCTCATTAGCTATAGTCTAAGATGGTCATTAACTCTTTAGCTAAGTCAAGCTGTTCATCAGGTCATTAGCTAGTCCAAGCTGATCATTAGCTTATTAGCCAGTTCAAGTCATTATCTCATTAGTTGGTCCGAGCTGGTAGAATATTGTGAGGTTTGAAACACGGTGGCTTTGGAACCAGTACCTTTTTGGCTTTTCATTTAGGGAAGCAGGGTGATCCTAACTTCTGGATTGGCCTACAAAAATATGTTATCACTGCAGTGCTCTGTTTAGACCAGCTTGAAACCAGCTTTCATGTTCTAAACCACATCTACAATATTAAGATGGATGTTTCAAGATGGATTCACTCATGTTTTCACACTACCCAAAAATGATCCATGAAACCGTTCCCACTGCTGCTTCACAGTGTCCTCATGGTACCCCAGGGGCGCTGTTTGGAGAGCATTCCATCATGCCACCCAGACCAGGGTCCCATGACCTTTCACCTGTGTGGTCCTTCTGAATGTCAGACCGGTCTCACAGACCTCCCCGTCTTTACTTCTATCAATGCTTAAAAAAGGTATCTGCTTGTAATAGACTGATGTGCTCCCTAGCAGGGGCATAGATTACGCGGGGGACGTGTCCCCCCCACTTTTAATATCACATAAATTCGTCCCCCACACTTTTTCGGCAAGTGTGTTCGCATATAGGTTTTCAAGAGCCGGTGTGAATAAATATAGATTTAAATTCAAAGAGACAGGATAGTCTGTGCATGATCTGATGTTTTATTCGGACCCAGAATAAGGCTAGATGAACATCGCGGAGCGCTAAACACTCTGTGCAGTGTTTGTTTCATTCATACTCGAAGCCGGAGGGTGCTCTCGCGCAGAAAGTTGTGCAAGGAAATTCCTAATATGGACAAAAGCGTCCAGCTATTGCTGTATGAAAAGAGTTGTTTTCACAAAAAAACTGAAACGTTTGGAAACATGAAGACATCTCCAGGTAATAAATAAAGTATATGAACAATGCAGTGCTAATTGACATAGCATTTATTACAGTATAGAAACTATTCTGCCTTATGTGATAAAAAAAAGTGTTTGTAGTATATAAACAAATCAATATTATTGGTTATTGTCCAGCAGTTATCTGATTTATAAGTCAATTAAAAGCTAGAAATTAGAGAACAATTAAAGTTGCCTATATACTACCAGTCAAAAGTAAGTAAACAGTAAGATTTTTTATGTTTTTTTAAAGAAGTCTCTTCTGTTCACCAAGCCTGCATTTATTTGATCCAAAGTACAGCAAAACAGTAAAATTTGGAAATATTTTTACTAGGCTATTTAAAATAACTTTTTTATTTGAATATATTTTAAAATGTAATTTAAAGTGATTTCAAAGCTACATTTTTAGCATCATTACTCCAGTCACACGGTCCTTCAGAAATCATTCTGATATTCTGATTTGCTGCTCAAAAAACATTTTTTATTATTATGATGTTGAAAACAGCTGAGTAGAATTATTTCAGGTTTCTTTGATGAATAGAAAGTTCAGAAGAACCGCATTTAGGCTGAAAATAGAAATCTTTTGTAACATTATAAATGTCTTTATCGTCCCTTTTGATCAATTTAAAGCATCCTTGCTAAATAAAAGTGTCCATTTCTATAATTTATTTTCCCAAAAAAAATTATACTGACTCTAAGCTTTTGAATGGTATAAGTCAAGTCAAGTCACCTTTATTTATATAGCGCTTTTAACATGCACCTTACCTTCAGCTAACGTAGCACGGACGTGCCGGACGATGGAGTCTCCGATGATCACAGCGTCGCGTTCCGTCTCGCGGAGGGGAGCGAAGCGGTTCCGGGTGGAGATCTCGAAGACCGGAGGCGGCGGAGGGGGAGAGGTCGTCGTTGCCCGGGACCTGGCTCGCGTCTTCCGATGCGGCTGCACCCAGGGTCCGTGGTGTCCCGGCGCCGGAGTGAAGGACATCTGGGGAGATCGCGTCCTGGGTGCACCGGGCCTGTGCAGAGAAACACACGGAGTAGAGGTGGTGGGAGAGATAGCAGCGCGCTGTGTACTTACCTCGGACTTGTGAGCGTCAGCCTGGGATGTTTCCAGCGCGGCTCTCCGCGCTCTCAGCTGGGTCTGCTTTGCCATCAGGTCCCGGATCTGCTTCTCCACGGCCTCCAGCTCGAGCTGCACCGAATGCATCTCGAACGTGTCCTCACCTGCACTCAAAGGTCGACACACATCCGCCATTAAAGCAAGTAACAGTGAGTAAAACAATGGAAATGTGTGTGAATAGAGTATTAGTGTAAGCGAGATTAGCGGCAACCACGCTGGCGATGCTAGCGGGCTATATGCTAATAGCGGACTCGGAAGTCAAAAATAGAACTAGTGCTAACAAAGCGCTCTGATTGTTTTTGTTGTAGAATACGATAGGAGATATATTCACACGTTATAGAACTGAAAAGGATGGTGTATAAAATTGATTTTAAGATAAAAAAATGGGACGACAAAGAATTAACTTGACGGAGCTCAAACTCAAAACACACGGCAGCAACAAACAGGAAGTGACGTCTTTATGTTGAAATAGTGTATAATGTATAATGTATAATAGTATATAATGTGACAAAAGCTTTTTATTTCACATAAATGCTGATCTTTGGATCCTTCTATTCATCAAAGAATCCTGTTTTAAATATTGATAATAATAATAATAATAATAATTAAAAAAGGTTTCTTGAGCAGCAAATCAACATATTATAATGATTTCTGAAGGATGTGACACTGAAGACTGGAGTAATGATGCTGAAAATTCAGCTTTGATCACAGCAATCATTTTAAAATATATTCAAATAGAAAGCAGTTATTTTAAATAGTAAAAATATTTCACAACATTACTGCTTTTGCTGTACTTTGGATCAAATAAATGCAGGCTTGGTGAGCAGAAGAGACTTCTTTATAAAACATAAAAAATCTTACTGTTCAAAAACTGTTGACTGGTAGGTAATATAGATTACAGAAATGTTATATTGTAATGTTATAAATATATATATATATAATTGGTTTAATTCTGAACTTGGATTTTTGCTGGATAATTCAAAGACTGTTTGGCCATGCAAAGGTCAGCCAACAAAACAGACACAGATATGAACCCATTGCTTTGACAAACCACAGATAACACAATATATCAGAAACCTGTTGTTCTCAAAAAAGTTGTAAATGGTGGGGATTTTTAGCAGATTTCACCGGTAGGTGGCGATAAATGTGATATAAAAGAGTTTGTGAATGATTCGTTCACAAACACTGATTCTTTAAAAAATGAATCATCACTGCTGACTTGGAGATGTGATTTGTTTACTTTGTTTGGAAGTATTTTCGCCAACGGACCAAAAATGAATGAAGTATCTGGTGAGGTTGTGTCTTCAATAAACTTCTTGTTTATTGAACTGCTGTATAAAAAGTGGTAAGACGCATTAACACGGACGTGATTCGTCCACAGGCACGAGGCATAATCCAAACAACAAAATTGTTGTTTCAAGAACTGTTCACCGAAAGGTTCTTTAGGGAACAAAAAATGGTTTCTCTATGGCATCACTGCAATAAAAAAAAACATTTTGGAGCCTTTTATTTTTAAGAGTGTATTATAAAAATCAAGGCACACTAGTGCAAGGGCGCTGCAATCTTATAGGAGTCATGAAGTCAAAACACGAACCAATTAATCTTAAATAAAAGTTAATGGACACAACGTAGCCAATTAATAAATTCTAGACAAAACTGCTCAGACCAGCTAAGAAATTATACTATGAGTAATGAACGAACCCTGTATGGCCATAGAAATTTCCATACCAGTGAAAAACCAGAGCAGCTATAACGTAGTTGACAAATCATCCCATTAAAATCACATCAATAAAGCTTTTGCCCCAGCCTGCATATGAATCAAAGGTCTCACCTTTCTCTCCCTTTTCCATCCTTCTCCATCTTGTTCTTCTGAACGGCCTGTTTTCAATAGGCCCACAGCAGCAGTGTGACCCTTCACTCCATCCCAGGGTTAAGGAAACAGTTTTCCCCAAGTCATGATGGATCTTGCTGCATTCCAGATCTGTTTACAGTTATGGACGGCCCATTATGGATGTCGCTGTCAGATGAGAGCGATCTTTGATATTAGTGCTGTGAATTTTTTTCCTGCTCTGAGACATTTGTCTTTCAGGACTCTCCATGTTAATGTAGCCTCTAATCACTTTTGACAGCTTGGCCCAAACCAGAAAACGGTAATTGCTCTTTTATATTCAAGCTAGTTGATTTTTATGTTGTTTTGCTGGCATAGCAGCCTGGCAGATGAAAAAATGGGCAAAAAATGCCATAGAAATACACTGATGGAGGATTTGAGCCATAACTAGAGACCAACATATCATAGGCCTCTTTTAGCTACCTAGAATAAATGGTAGCTATGGTTTTAGCTACCGTAGCAATGTGCCAATTAACCGTCACTCATATTTTGTTCTGAAAGCATCTTGATGATCTATGAACTAAAATGTGAACAGTTTGATCCTAATTGTTTGGCACAACCATTCATTTGTGTTTCATCCTGATCTTGTAGTATTCATCTGTGTAAGACAGAGGTTTTATTTGAAAAATATAAGATTTCAGTTGCTGTAAAAGACATTAAAGTGAACTAAACATATTAATGAAAATTGTCTTCAGGAAGGGATGTAACATACACTCCACATCAACAATCGAGGAAAGAGATATTCTCAAACAGGACTGTTCAGACTCCTTCATTACCAATATGTCTGGATCCTTCTGGATTTTTTTTTCTCATTTTGTCTCTCATAGTTGAGGTATACCTATGATGAAAATTACAGGCCTCTCTCATCTTTTTAAGTGGGAGAACTTGCACAATTGGTGGCTGACTAAATACTTTTTTGCCCCACTGTATATATAACATTGTAAGCATACATCTATGCTTAAAATGAGAAAATTGGTTAAGTTATATTTTCTGAAATTGTGTTATGTGATGCAATTTTGTTTTGTATATTGTTTAAAATTATATTTATTTATGTATTTTTTATTAGAAGACGAGACAGAATACTGGTTAAGAAATATTTTTACTGTGTAATCAGTCACTCTTTTGCAGTCTGTTAAGTATATTTGCAAATAGACTAAATGTTATGTGTGGTTTGGAGCGGTTTCAAACATTTCATAGGATCTTAATTTACTCTTCTGATAACAATTTGCAGAACCCCGAGAACCTTCCTAGAACTTCCTAAATGAAGATCTACAGGCGTATCAGATGAAATAGCACACTGCAGATAAGTCTTCATTTATTTGGCTGACGAATGCACAGTTGGAGGAAATGGACTTGTGTTTGAGGTTGAGCAAATTTCCCTCAGCTTCGCGCTGTCACGGAGCGTGTTCTCCCACACCGCGGAAGGACGTGATAAATTACCGTGTGATTTGAGGCCGACGCGCTGTGGTACCTGTCCACCCAAAGAGCGAGCCCTGTGTGGTTCTCATTAGTTCTAGATTAAGCTGTTCAGATCTGTACAGTAAAACATGACCGAGTCTCAATGGATCACTTCATCTCTCCAGAGATGGGATAACACGGGCCGCCGCTGTCCCACGGTGTTAGATTTATTTCCTCTCTTGATTTGAACTGAGTTTGATGGCCTTGCATGAATTTACCAAGTCACTGAAGCATGGCCTATACATTTTTCTTCATCGCAACACATACGCAACATAAATGCATTTCATTAATGAACATCTGGATGTAAAGAATATGAGGTCTAGGGCTTGATTTTGGTATGTGGCTCTATTTATATCCTGTTGAGCCCTGCACATGACATGCAGTCAAGAATATATGGCCACAATTCGTTCACCATTCATTTTAAGTAGCTACACAGCCACGATTTAGTAAAACTATAGGGAAAGAATTCTTACTTCATGGCGACGACTGAACTAAAAGGAGGGAAGGAATTCTAAATTTTAAGGCCATGATATATATATATATATATCATGGCCTAAAATTAAAAATTCCTGTAATATATACAGTATATACATAAATATATATATGTGTGTGTGTGTGTGTGTGTGTGTGCAGAGCACACGGCAAAAAGTGTGAATTTCTTTACCACAGAAACAAATGCACATGTACAGCCATCAGCTGTAAATACAACAGTGATATATTTATGACAGTAATTTCCTCACTTAACTGTAGGGGGCTCAAAAGTCGCAAACATATACTGAAACCTTATGGGGCTTGATTTTGGTATGGTTCTATTTATATCCTACGGCGCTCCACATATGACATGCAGTCAAAAATATATTAATTGTGGCCATGATTTAAGAATTCATTTCCACAACTTATTAATTTATTCCATTTTACTTAACTGTGGCCACATTGTTGATTTATTTAAAATGAGGTAACAAATCAGTAAAACGCGGCTATGATTTAGCCTACTACAATGAGGGAACGATTTCTTAATTCATGGCTATGATTTAACTAAAATGAGGGGATGAAAAAATAAGTTGTGTGAAGGAATTCTTAATTTGTGGAAATGTTACTATAGAGCATGACAAAAAATAAAATAATAAAATAATGGGAATTGTTTCCCACAATTAAGGGTACATTTACATGACAACGATTGTACGAAAAACCTTTGCATTTTTGAAAAGTTTTGCGTACAGACGGATCACATGGATCCACGAAAACAACTAAAAATGCTGTATTATGCAAGCCAGGCCGGTAGTTGGTGATGTCACTTTGTAATTCGTAGTTTACGAATTTTGTAGTTTACATGGAAACGATAATGGTATTGTTTTCAAAAGTGTGCACTTTGAAACCCATTTTCAAAAGTTATTGTTTTCAGGCCCCCAAAACGCTACTGTGTAAATGAACGGCCAAAACTCATAAAAAGTTTTTTTTTTT
Source organism: Sinocyclocheilus grahami (assembly GCF_001515645.1). Taxonomy (NCBI): domain Eukaryota; kingdom Metazoa; phylum Chordata; class Actinopteri; order Cypriniformes; family Cyprinidae; genus Sinocyclocheilus; species Sinocyclocheilus grahami. The sequence continues at coordinate 421,409 of NW_015506221.1, read as the reverse complement.
TTTTGTTGAAAACAGTGTCATGTAAACACCCCCTAATTTAGTCAGTCCGCCATTTTAGTTAAATTGTTACCACGTATTAAGAAATCGTTCACTTGTTTAGTAAATAATAGCCACTTTTTACTAATTCGTTTTTCGAATTAGTAGCTACAACATGGCCATGATTTTGTAAAATGAGGGAGTGAACTAATAAGTTGTGGGAACGAATTCTTAATTTGGGCCATGACTGAACTAAAGGGAGGGAGCAAATTTAAAAAATGAGGGAAGGAATTCTTAATTCATGGCCACGATAAATACATTTTTGTTTGCATGTTATGTGCAAGGCTCTGTATCCTATTCTGCGAAAAGGGTGAATTGCTTCACTGCAGCAAAAAAAAAAAAAGTTTTTGATTAGTAATCAGTAATTATGACAGTGATACATATATGACAGTAATTACCTCACTTCTCAAATGTAGGGGGCTCAAAAGTCACAAACATATACAAACCTACAGTTCCTTTAACTTACCAAAACTTAACCTATTTGAATGCTGCAGTTCGACTAGCCTACTTATGTAACATATGATGTTGCTATTATTTATTAGTGTCGCTGATTTACATATGTGTATTATACAATCCATAATTACTTTTGAAAGCACATTTTAAACCCGTCCACATAACCTGTTCCTTCTCTTCTTGGTACGAAAGCATCTTATGAGAAAACAATTTGCGTCCATATGTTTTTAGCATTAGAAGTGACACTTTCATGTATTTGTAGACCGTCCCTGGTGTGGTGGACTCATATTGAACTTTCACTACTGATATCAGACACTCAGGTATTAAAAATGAGTCCAGGGGTCCCACCAACCCTCGAGGTCAAACATCTCACAGTGTTTGCTTTAAGCAGCTAAAAATGACTAGTGATTTTTACAATAAATACCAGCTGTATTGATTTCACTGCTCTATTATTTAAAGAACCGACCGACAATCTCTGATTGAGACAAACCAACAGTGTTGTTAAACTGAACCACCTTTTTGGAGGTGTGGTTGTAGATTATGTGTCTCAGAGACTGTTTTTTGCATTTATTGAAAAAAGGTGATTTATAAATGCACAAATTTCAGTTCTCAGTAACTTTTCAATAATTCAAACCTTCCTTGATGATCTTAGTAACTATTAATGCATTTGACATGGCATATTCCCGCAAATTTCTTTTCCAGAAGTCCTTGTTTTAGGGTGTAGACGTCTGGCTCTACTGACCCTAAGGCAACATTCACACTGGGGCCTTTTAATAGGACATTTTTACAATTTAATAAGTCACATATAGTAACAGTGGAAAACAAAAGAAACATACATCTGTCAAGTGCTTGTTAGAAGGGCCTGATGAAAAGCATATGTAGGGCTGTTTGTTTATGGTTTCTAGAGTTTACAGCGGAAAATTAATAGTTTAATTAATAGAAAATTTAAATTAATAATTTGAATATATGTATATATACACACGTACAGTGCGTTCAATGGATTGTACTGTTATTTAACAACATACTAAATGTCCAGCTCACGAAATGTCTTTCCAAAAAAAAAAAAAAAGTTTGGTAGACAAAAACAGTTTTAAAATTTGTGAGTTTGCGAAAATGACATGATCTAGGACCTTTATACAGTGTTTGACATTGTAACGACTGTAAAGGCCCGTTCACACCAAGAACGATAACTATAAAGATAACGATATTAGCGTCCACACCAGCGGATGATATTGCCTGTTTATTCCAAGCGCACGCTCGTCTGCCGCTTTAAATTCTCAAGCTCGTGACAGCAGGATTGATTCTGATTGGCTGTCAATGTTTTTATCGTTCATCAGCTGGAAAAAAACGTTCTGAAAGTGATTCCAACGATATCGTTTCTCCGTGCCTTTATCGTTATAGTTGAGGTGTGGACTCTACTATTCTGTAATATTGAGAACGATTTTTAGAACTATATATTTATCGTTATCTTTAGAGTTATTGTTCTTGGTGTGAACGGGGCTTAAGTCTATCCCTCACAGTTTTCATCTGCGTTAAATTCCATATGGCATCTAATCTGACTAAGGTCTATTGCGTAATAATTATTTGCGATTTTAAGCATAACAATACATACAAATAATGGGGAAATAATCAATGTTTAACTTTTTATTCAGCATTTAATGAAATTTAAGTATATTTATGATTTGCATTTCACATCCGCCATCTTGGATTTTTTTACGAAGCTTGTCGCAATGCATTCTGGGATTGCTTTATTTGTAAAATATAATTGATACTTCCTTACATTTTAAAAGGCAGTTTATTTTGCTGTTATTCGCACTGCAATTTTTTTTCCCAAAGGTTATTGGAGTAGGTTTTACAAGAAAATACCATTTCAGGTTTTCTACTTCAAAATGTCATGTTCAATTGCCATTTCTTTTTAATTTATTATAATATCTACTAGCAATTTCGGAGTGAAAATTGTTTCTACACCAATTTTTTTGTTCAGTAGTTGGCTCACTAGGTTTTAGAACAGGGCTAGTGTTAGCATGCTGGATCATTCATGTGTGCTGGTGAGCTTTTAAACACTTTTATACTAAGCTATGAGCAGCAAAATAGCAAAAAGTGAAAGCTTGAACAGGACCGTTTTAAATTTCTGCTTCATTTTCACTCGCTTACATCCCTTATTAATCCCAAACTATCCTAAATGTTAGACATCCCTCACAGCTATGACACAAACTCTAATTTTTACTGCCCTTTAAGTTGCGGAAAACCTGTAGATATCTCTCTTGCCTTCCCATTCAAACGGTCACGGTCACATTCAGTCGCTTCATTGACGCACACGTGCATCAGTCAATAATCACAGCCAGCAGTAGCAGTGCGTCAGGAGGAAGGTGTTGGCTTGTGTTTTGGTGAGCTGCAGGCTGTCTGGATGCTTGAGAGGCAGGTTTACGTGAAGTGCTGTTTGTGCAAGCAGTCCAGAAAGAGGAGGAGTGATCAAAGAGAGCGAGAGAAGAGGACGTGTGCCTCTTTGGAGCTCAGAGATGCACCATGGTCCTCCCCACACTTCCTCAGCTGTTTACTTTGAGCGCTTCTTCTTTATTCTGCAAAAAGAAAGAACAATTATATTGTTAGACAATTACTTATTTTCTTTTACATCCGATACTAACCTTCAAGACAAGTTTCGCAGATGACACTGATTTTTTAATAAATGTAAAGTTTTTGCAAGTTTTGAGGATGAAATATGTAATTGTAGTCTTTGAACATTTCTGTGTGAAATTTTATGCATCTAACAATCTTTTGCAAGTACATCACTTGGAACAATTTTTTAAGAACTTTTAGTCTTATTGTAAAAATTGTCACATCAAAATGACAAAATATTTATTTATGTTTTACATAACTTCCATGGGAGATGTTTAGATAGTCAGTAAACCAGACCAGTGTTAATTATTATATCTATATATTATTTATTAATATTTTTAATTAGGATAAATTTTTAATTTTTCAGTTTTCATGTGCATTTTAGTTTTTGCTATGCAGTTATTCTGTGCTTTTGTCATTTTATTAGTTTCGTTTTAAAAAATGTCTGTTTAGTTTTAGTTTAATTTCATTTTTAGTTTTAGTAATTTTAGTTTAGTTTTATTTCAGTTAGTTGCCAAGGCAACATTTTTAAAAAATGTATTTTTTTGTCTACTATTTTATTTTTATTTATTTTATTTTAATTAACATAAAATATTTTTTCATAGTTTTTGTTTTAGTTTACAATAACAACAGCTGACTGTTAACAATAGCTGACGCATCAATAGTTTTTTATGTTTTAATGGCATCAGTCATTTTGGCTCAGTGGCACAATAGGAGGTCGATTATACTGGTGTAAAATGTCTCTGCTCTGCCTGTTACCTCATCATTAATCTGCAATTAGTGTAATTAAAGAACGGGTTAAATGCTTAGGGCTCTGTGCTAGAGCCTAATTACCTACTTAGGTAAACGTGTCATTTCTATAACCTTATATTAGCCAATAACATTCCACATATGCCATTTAAATGTTAAGAATAACAACTAAATTTCAGCTAAGATTTGTTTTAAACACTTAATGCTACTTTATTCTTGCATTTATTTGGACGAGAAGTACTTTGTGTAAAATAACAAATTACAAGTTGTGTAAATTACAAAATTTTACTTAAAAATTATACTTTCTAAACTTGTCATTTAATTTAATGTGTTACTTGCTATTTGCAATTATTTGTGAAATTTACTAGCAATTTCTGAGTGAAAATCATTTCATCACCAATTTTGTTTTTCAGTCTAGTTTAACTTTCTCTTCATTAAATTTGTTAACATTTTAATTATTTTTTTAAGTCTACAAGGAACAGGTCTGTATTTCATCCCATGATTCCTTAGAGAACTGCTTTTCTAGTGCAGAAAGAGTTTCTTCTTACTTGCTAATGGCATTCTTTAGATACTGCTGCAGCCATTTGGTCTTGGGGTTGATGCAGACCTCTCTGTTGTTCTTCAGCTTGGCACTGGTAATGAGAGAGAGAAAAGAAGGGATTTGTTTCGGACGAGAGCAAAAGAGAGACCGTACCTTTCTCCCTCAGCGGTTCTACAGTGTGTTTTATCAGATCATATCAGCTGTCCTTCAAGGACTACATTGCAGCCCCTCTATTCTACTGTACTGGCAGGAGTCACTACACTCCATCAGATAACAGGATTGAATTAGAGGAGGTTTGTAAGGACAATGTTGTGCTGTCTGGAAGTTTGGGATTTTTGATGATTCGGAAGATTCTGACCGTGATTCCCAGCACTGTACATGTGCATATAGTTAAAAAGTAAAATATATTATTGAAGTAAAGTGTCTAAAGTAACATTCTATTTTATTTCTTCTGAAATGAAATGTATACTGCATCAATACACTGATACAGTAATACTAAAATTATATTCAAGCTAATATTCAAATATTCTGATTAATATTCAAATGTAATTGATAAAAAAAACGATATAAAAAAAGTTTACAGTTATTAACACTGTAAATATAGTAAAGTTTTTTATATTTTAATTAAAAAAAGTAATGTACACTTATAACACTGTACTACTAACTATACTATATATACACTAAAATAACTATATGTTTTATTACCTCTGCATTAAATTAAATCAAATTGGTTAACGCTGTTGTGTGAATGTGAGTGACAGCAAATTTGCCATCTTTCTCTTTTATGACCAAAGTAATCAATCTCTCAATATTTTTTTTCCCTCTTTTGGAAAGTTGGAAAAACTTTTTTTCTTTTGCTATTGGAGCAAATGGGAGCACAATCGTTATATTTGTTGTAGTTTCCATTCACCACTATACTTCTGAAATGAAAATGAACCATGGTTTTTCTTCAAATAAAACAAAAAGAGTGATGTGCGGGTCTGGGGGGGGGGTCTGTCTTTCATCTGGGCCAATGAATCCAAAAGGATTTCTAAACAAGATGTGTGGAAGACGGCAGATTAAAGGTGATTTCCTCCGGCCAAAGTTTGTTCCCCAAATGACCCTCGGCTACACGCTAACCTTTGCAACCCCTATATCCTTGATCCCCCCGTAACATTTGGCTTTTTGCTGATCGACGGGGTACAATTGGTTCGGTTTAACACATTCCAGACCGCTGAAGTAATTCCAAATGCTGGTGAAAATGAAAACGACAAGGTTGCCCGCAATAGAAAGCTAATCATTTTGACCCTTAACAAGTATTGTGTTGTCAAAACCTGGACAAAATCGCTCTCTCATATTTTCTCATTTGGTTGTTTTTTGTGTTATTCTGTGAACAATAGGGCACATCGCCACACAGATTTGACTCCTTAAACTGGAAATGTGTATCTTCATGAGCTATTTCTGGCTCTGTTTTTCAAAATGACATTCATTGGTGTAACTTCATGTAGCCATGCAAAGCATACAGAATACAGTTTAGCGAGTGTGAGATAGATGGATCTGGAAAACTGACTCACATGACTTGGAAAGGACAGCTGGGTGTGTGGAGGAACTTAATCTCACGGATGCTCCTCTGCGGGACGGTGTTGTGAGTGGACCGGCACCAACATCTCTCCACCAGACTGATGGGTTTAGCTGGGATGTGATCAGAACAAGAAAAATGCATCTTAAATAGATTTTAAGTTAAGTTTTTAGATAATTTGTTATATAGTACTGTAAGTGCTAAATTAATATAGTTTACATTTTTTTAAATTAATACCTTTGTTTAGCAAGGATACAATAGATTGATCAAAAGTGACAGAACAAGTAACAAAATATGTCTATTTCCCATAAATTTTCTATTCATCAAATAATCCTGAAAGAAACGGTTTCTACAAAAAATATTAAGCAGCACAACTATTTTCAACATTGATATCAATAGGGAATGTTTCTTGAGCAGCAAATCAGCATATTAGAATGATTTCTGAAGGATCATGTGAAACTGAAGACTGGAGTAATGATGCTGAAAATTGAGCTTTGCATCACAGGAATAAATTATATTTTAAAATATTTTACAATAGAAAACAGCTATTTTAATTTGCAATAATATTTCTCAATATTCCTGTTTTTACTGTCTGACCAAATAAATGCAGCCTTGATGAGCATAAGAGACTTCTTTCAAAAACATTAAAAATATTTTAATAATAGAGTACATTCTTCAAAATAATTCCTTGGTTCTCTTCATATTATTTTCAATCATTCATGGAAATATAGTGAAAAACATACTTAAATGTGTTAAAACAGAGCAAATCTTCTGTTAAAATTTTGTGCATTGATGTAAAACAATGAAATAGTTACCCAATAGTTTTTTGATATTGTCACTGATTATTACAGTTTTTGTGAGTTCATGTAATAACAAGATGAATAATCTTGTAAAGCAACATTTTTCACTGTAAAAAGTTATTAAACAAAGCCGTTTTCTATCTGATCTGAACCTTTAAATTCTATTGACAGAACATTTGTATTGTACATTTTTCTAAAATCACATTCTAGAAACTTAATTTCCAAATAAAGCAATCCGTAATTCATACTAATGCAATCTAATCATACAGTACAACATAAATCACTGAACTTTATTGTAAAAGCATCTGAAAGTGCCCAATCGCCTGTGTCCATTAACAAGCCCTGATCATTAAAAAGAGATTAGTCTGCCATTCTAGTGGCTCTCGTCCATTCTCACGGGGGCCGGTCTGCCTTTCACTCGCCACATTTTTCATAAAGAGGGTCCTCAACATTAAATACGGCCGAATCCTGTAATCACAGTATGCCTCTCCAGGCACCTCTCAAGTTTGCTCCTGAATATGTGCATTAAATGAATCTGCTGAAGAACATTCTCTGAATGGTTTCACATCTCCCTGGTTTCCTTTGCGCTCCGCCGAAACAGACGTGGTTATGAGGGAAGTCAAACTCTGAAATTCCCATAGATATTCTGACACTCTCTGTTCCCTTTGTCATGTTAAACACCGGCCCATTAAGCCTTGACTAAACACCACACCAAGTGAACAGCGCAGGAACTTTTTTTGCTTACTATTCCCTAATTAGACACTAATTAAAAGAGCTTGCGGATAAGTAAACAGTGCTAGTTTTTTTTTCACAGCAGAAATGACAAAGCCAGACCCACCAAGTTCAGCTGGTTAAACATCTCTCTGAAAGCTTAACTCAGACCCACTAACATGTAAAGACATGTACATCTAAGTATTTAACATGAAGACTCATATGGAAATTTATGCAGGGTGCTTACGATCTTAATGGAACCTCTTAATGATCATTATAGCTGAAAATATTCACTATTCTGGAAAATTAATTTGATTCTATTTATTCGATTAATAATAAACAGTTCTGCAATTTAAAACTCAAGTAGTAAATCAATTAAGCAACATTTTAATTTGTTACTTGCCCTTTTTTGATTTATTTGTGAAATTTACTAGCAATTTCTGAGTGAAAATTGTTTCAAAGTAAGTCCTACACCAATATATATATTTTTCAGTTCAGTAGACTTCAATAAGAAAGCAATGATTTTTGTTTGTTTGTTTGTTTTGCTTTTTGTTTTGTTTGTTTTTTTTTGTCCTGCTTTTTGTTATCTTTGTTTTTTGTGTGTGTGTGTGTGTTTTGTGTTTTATTTTGCTTTTTGTTTTGTCTTGTTTTAGAAGTCATGTCTGTCTAGTAATTTATGTGTATTTATGCGCTAAAATATTTATATATATATATTATGCTGAATACTACATTTATAATGAATACATTAATTTCATTTATTATAATTGTTTATTAAAACATTTAAAAATTCCAAAATAATAGCAGTTACTTTAGTGTAATTGAGATTCTATTATAGTTTTTTATTAATATTTTAAATAAATTTGTATTTTTATATTTTCTGTTTTCATTTCAATTTTATTTAAAGTTTGAATCATTTTGTTGCGGTTCTGTAATTTTTATTAAATTTTTAATTAATTAATTTATTACAAAAAAATATCTATGTAATCAGTTTTTTCAGTTTTACTTTTAATTATTTTAAGTGCATGCATCAATTTGAACTGAATGAAAATGAGAAATATTGCTTTGGCAACTAGCTGAAAAATGAAGTTTAAGTGTTTTGAAGTTTATTTTATTTCAAGTAACGAAAATGTTTTTATGGTTTTAGATTCAGATAACTGTCATAACCCTGAATGATACACCAATATCCATCTTGGTGATGTTATTTAGTTAATTAAATTGCAACTCAACTCTACAAAGCATCATCTGAAACGTTGTAAATCTGTAAATGTTAGCCGTAACCCACTTACCTTCAGTCTCTGGGCTCCATATGGTGACCGTCAGCAGGGCCACCAGCGCTAGGACTTTGCTATCCATGCCAAATGTGTGTGTGTGTGTGTGTCACAGCTAGCTTCCAGAGCTCAGTGTGGCATCTCAGCACTCTGCGAAGTGTTAAGACTGAGGACCATAGGGAAACACTCCCCCCTTTCTCAGGAGGAGGAGGAGGAGGAGGGAGTGGGGCTGGACCCTCTCCTCCGACAGCCTGCGTCTTCAGCGAAGTTCCTCAAATGTTTTGGCAAAGGTTCAGCGGTGACAGTCGGACTCAGACTCTTGTTTCTGTCTTCCTCTGCATCTTTTTCTCAGAGGAGTGGAGAAAGTGGAGCCCCTGATGTTATCTCAGTATTGTTGTTTCTCAATGGTTCGATTTGTTATTGTTTGTTTCATGTCATGTTTTTCTGGAGCTTGACTTTCACTTAGCTGGCGCTGCTGTATTTCCTGCAGCCGAATATCAGATTCCCTCTGTTTTATAGGATTCTCCTGTGATTCCTATATATTTAGGGTGCATTTGAATTGTATGTACACTACCAGGCAAAAGTTTGAACACACTTTATTGAATATATTTTGTGATCTTTAAGACCTAAAAACATATGCTTAAATGCTTGTATTTCGTTTTTTTTTTTTTTGGGGGGGGGGGGGGGGGGGGTGAATGATATACACTGGGGAAATAAAATGGTGTAGAAACAATTCCCCCTCAGAAATTTCTAGTACATTTCACAAGCATTACAAAGAAATGGAAAGTAGCATATTGAATTAAACGTGAAATTTAAGTAAAAAACTAAAATAGTTTTTTCTTGTAAAATGTACTCCAATGATGTTTGAAAATCATTTTTATAGTGTACTTCTTAAAGTTGGATGCAAAAAAAAACAAAAAACAAAAAAAAAAACAATAATATTTTTCGGTCACTATTTAAAACACGTGTACAATTGAAGTGAAGTGAAGTGAAGTGGCCAAGTATGGTGACCCATACTCGGAATTAGTGCTCTG
>NW_015506221.1:411027-411424 GCF_001515645.1 Sinocyclocheilus grahami | reverse complement strand
CCCTGCCGGTACGAGACTCGAACCCACAACCTTTGGGTTATGAGTCCGACTCTCTAACCATTAGGCCACGACTTTCCCAATTGGGAAAATATTTCATGGGTGATTTTACTGTTACACTAAAATGAGTATGTGTGTTCAAACTTGGTTTGGGATTGGTACTGTAATTATAGCTAAATATACTTCAAATTGAAATTTTTTTTTTGAACATAAAAAAGCATTGCTGTAGTTCAAAACAGCTTCAATTATTTTAATATTTATATTTACATTTTATATAATATTTATATATTATTTTAATATATAAGATATAGTATAAAATAGTAAAATAATATGAGCATTGAAGCTATTTTGAACTACAGCAATGCTTTTTTAATGTTTATAATATATATATATATATATA
>NW_015506221.1:375818-410762 GCF_001515645.1 Sinocyclocheilus grahami | reverse complement strand
TATATATAAAATTACAATATATTATACATTACATTAAAAAACATTTACATAAATATTATTCGTGAAAATATTTAAATAATTCACATTTTAAATAAAAGCATATAATTAAAAAAAATAACATTTAATATATTAAATGAGGTAATTTAAAATATATGTAATTTGTTTGTTTACGACAGCTGTCAAGCTACCAAAAAATAAATAAATAAATAAAAACCTTCATTAAAGTATTGTTAAAATGAAGACTATTATGCATATGTTAAGTTTTCTAAAGTCATATGATAACTTTGTGTAAAGAACAGATCAAAATGATAATTTTCTCTTTTTAATTAATTATTTGTAAGTAATTATTTGCTCTTTTAAACCTCTTAAATTTAATGCACATTTGTGTGGATTCAAATATGGCACATCAAGACGTGTCAAGCAAAGGTTTGATATTTGGTATCACTATCATGAAACCTATCATGACACGTCTTAACGCGTCATATTTGAAAGCCCACTCACAGAATTAACTGATTTATTAACAAAGTTCTCGTCCAATCTGCAACAATGCAAAGACAAACATCAGCACAGACCAAGTCATATGCATGTTGAGTGTAAGTATCCATAAAACAGTGCTAAAGTACTTTTCAAAGAGAGTCAGTGGAGACACTGTGTTACACTTTTAATAGGCTGCATTCAGAGCCTCACGCTGAGAGACTCGGCAGCACCAAACCCCCTTAACAGCCCGTAAACTTTAGAGGGTGTTGATAGTTATCAAGCAGCCGGCCGAGGTGCAAACAACGTGCATGTGAAACAAAATTGTTTACAAACTTAACATTAATTCTACGCTTTTTGAAGTAACAGAGAGTCTGTTTTGTTTCAGTGGCACTTCAAATGCATCACAATTCATAATATTTAGTCAGAGGAGTGACGTTTGGCATGTATAACACACAATATCTCAGGTGGAAAAACAATCATCCCCTTTAAACAACAGAAGTATTTTCTTTGTTGTTTAAATGGCTACTAAGAGTACTTAACTGATCCGTTTTGATCTGAGATCAAACATTGAGATTTTCAGCTTTAAAATGTAAGCGTTTAGACTTTTCCAGCGTTGTTGTTATTTCTTGCTATGAGACGCCCAGTGATATTTGTAAACCTTGTGTTAATGTTCACATTGTTGATCTCAACACTTGGCCTTTTCAAAGTGCAAGTGAGCAGGAGGATGTTGAAAAGATTACTAAGCGACAACTCTGCAACTTGTATCACTTTAGAGGGCAGAGGGCACTTTTCACATCCTCAGGTTTCGTGTTTCAGAGAAACGTTTTCCTTCACTTTGTTCTCACAGAGAGCTGACGGACAACTGAAGACGAATGTGTCACGCAGGACAGTGCATAAATCACTTTATATTTCATTATATTACATCTCACTGCATGTATTAAGCAGAAAATTCGTCTGGGGAGTGGGGTAAGTTGATCCACTTTTCACCTGTGCCTTCTGGGGGGGGTGAACACACTTTTCAGAGTGTTTTTAGAAAAAAATTATACATTTTTAATAGTATTTGTTATAGTAATATCATTTGTAATAGTGTTTACTGCATTGCCTAAAGCAGGGGTGTCATCAATTCCTGGAGGGCCGGAGCCCTGCAGAGTTTAGCTCCAACCCTAATTAAACACACCTGATCCAACTAATCAGGTCCTTCAGGCTTATTTGAAAACTACATGGTATGTGTGTTGGAGCGGGGTTAGAACAAAACTTTTGAGTTGAATTGAGTTTGACACCCCTCACCTAAAGCTACCATTTTAGTAAAACTTTTTCATTAATGATTCTAATCTTTAGCCAAATAAATGATATATGTTGTTGTAAGAATGGTATCACATAAAAAAAATAAATACATTTAATGTATTTTAAGGAATATATATTTTAAAAATAAATTTTCAAACTTTGAATTGTTATTATATTATATTATATTATATTATATTATATTATATTATATTATATTATATTATATTATATTATATTATATTATATTATATTATATTATATTATATTATATTATATTATATTATATTATATTATATTATATTATATTATATTATATTATATTATATTATATTATATTATATTATATTATATTATATTATATATATTTTTTTACTTTACCAAATAGTAGTATAATATTTTCATGGTTAATAATGTCTTTATTTATTGGAAGTTAAAATATTTCTAAGAAATTATATAATATTAATTATAATAATTAATTATAAAAATAAAATAGACAACATTATAATATAAAATAAATGTATTTTTTTAAATATAAAATACATTCAAAGATAAATTTAAAATGTATTAAAAAATATTAATTCAACATACTAAATAATATGTATGTACTTTAACAAATTAACCAGAAATCAATTTATAACGTTAAATGAATTGTTTCTCATACAGCTGGCTGTACATAATATATAATTTTCCCTTTTTTTAGTGGTATAGTAGGTTTCCATCTCTCATCCGTGTAGGTTGTTTCTATAGATTTTGCGTTATTAATTTCCATTTATTACTAACTTGAATGAATGTGATGATGGACTGTTGTTGTTCCAACACTTCATAGGGAGATTATTTACATCCATTCGTGAGTACAGTTAATACAAATATGCTGAACATACAACCCTTACAAAAAAGGGAAGAAGTCAAAGAAACACAAACCCATGAAACAATATACTTTTACCACGAGCCATTCTCAAACTTCAAGTCACCAGAATGATGTACATTCATCGATAGGCATCTAGAAGCAGGTGTGTCGTAGCACTCAATCCTAGCAAAACAAACGCTGAGGTCTAATTCATGCTGGCCCACACCAGCGCTCGCATCCGTCCTCAGAGACTCTCTCCATACCCACGCAGAGTTTACTACGCTCTAAACTGAGAAGCTGAGATGCGTGTTAGGAATCAGAGGACAACTTTTTGTCATCTTTGAAAAGAGGGAACATAAAGGGGATGAAAGGCTTCCTTCTGCTGGTCTCTGAGACAGCAAAGCCAATAAAAACATAATCACTCTCTATCAGACTTTTAAACAAGTCGCTCAACCATTCAGTCTTTTTGGGGGAAAACATGAGGCAATGCGCTTAATGGAAACGAACTCTACTGGAATAATGACACAAAACGTTTATAGAATTATAATATGTAATATTTTGTTGTTTATAGATTTATTTTACACAAAATTGTTTATATGTTGTATATATGAACACTATGTATATATTATAATTATATACTGTAATATCATATATTAAAATATATAAAATTATTATCTATTAGATTGATTTCTGAAGATCATGTGAAGACTGAAATAATGACTACTGAAAAATTCAGCTTTGCATCATAGGAATAAATTATATTTTAGATTATTTTTATTTTAGATTGTAAAAAAATATATTGTACAATTTTACTGTATTTGTGATTTAAAAAAAATGCTCCTCAAGGTATATTTTCACTATTTACTGTGTGCTACAGTAAGTTTTGCTCTAAAAACAAGGAAAGCATATGATATAATGAAAGTGCCTTGAAGGTTAGCTTAAGTGAATGTGAAAAGGAACTCAATTGCATATTTTAAAGAAATGGTTTCCAGTGTTTTAAGTACATATCAGATGCAGAGCAGATAAGGGAAAGTCCATCCTGTGTAAACAGTGTATACTGGGGGGTCTCGGTGTTGGGGGTAGTTATCAGTTTAACACTTCTCCTGGAGCCTCAGCTGGTTCCTGTCAAGTCTGCATGAGAGACCCCCTATAGACTAGGTCTAATCGGTTCACCCAGACCAGGTTTACTAGGAGCAGCTCTGAACAAAGAGAGAAGACTTTTGTCTAAGTTCAGTCTGCTTTTTCACTTCTATATTACTCCTTTGAGTAACAGACGTGACGAGCCAAAGGAAAATGTGTTAAGACTTTTAGGCTGCGTTTATACGGTGTTTTAATGCTTAATGCACACATCTGAAATTTTGGCACATACCTTAAGGGGATAGTTCACCCAAAAATGAAAACCAAATCTGTATGACATTCTTTCTTCTTGTGGAACACAAAAGATATTTTGAAAAATGTTTCAGGTTTTTTGTCCATACAAAGAAAGTCAGTTATTTTGGACCCAATTCACTTTCATTATATAAACAAAAACTTCTTCAAAAGTATTTTTTATTTTGAAGAAATAAAAGTATTCTTTTCCATCCTATTACAATAAATGTGGACTGAATCTTTGAAGCTCCAAAATGACAAAAAAACACCATAAAAGTACCAAAAATGTGGCCATTGCTCTATATCATAAGTCTAATGAAGACAAATGATAGCTTTGTGTGAGGAACAAACTGAAATTTAAGTTCTTATTCATTAAAAATCTTGTCATCCAAGTCGGATCATTCTAGTGGATAACTTCATGAATTATTTGACTTTCTAGTGAATGATTCATTCATAAATCTGATATCAGATGCGTATCAGAGTTAGAGACACATATAAGAATAGAATTGTTTGACAGGGAAATTTGGCCACATTTAAAACATTTTGAATGCCTTATTTGTGTTCGATTTCCCCTGTGGTATTTTTTTCTGCAATCACCCAATGGATCTTTTCTTTGAATTTCCTTTGAAACTGTGCTTGTGAGAGAGAAAAAAAGTTATTTAAGTGATGGCGAGACATTTACTTTGTGGCATTGAGTGTCGGATTCTGGCACCCCCCCCCAATATGCATTTTTTCCCTTCTTTCTATAAAACAAAAGCTGTAAACGCTCTGCCCCAGAAACTCCCACCCCACACTTCCATTCTGCAGATGGCAGATATTTGTCAAGTGCATATTTTAAATTTTGCCCCATCTCCATGGACCCTGATGTCGGGGCAGAGGGGGCTCATTGTTTGCTTGTTTGAGGCAGTATTTGGCTGAAACGCCATAGGGTCAGGGTTTAGTCTGGTTAGCTTATCCTCCTGTTGGCCTCTGCTGGTAGATGTCATACAGCAATTGGACCTAAAAGAATCTTTATCTATTGACTGTCATTTAAAATTAGCTGTGTGTTCTTATATAAGAATGGGATTGGAATAGGAATGCTACTGGATTGTTTTCTCCAGGTATTATAGAACTAAGTAGAACAAGATTGAAGATTAAAGGTCTTGATCTTCCAAATCTGAGCCACTGATGGAACATAAATCATCTTATGTGATAAAGAGATGACATTAAATACACTGATTATGGGCCATCAGTGAGAATGAAGGGATTTGAGTAAGTAATTTGGGGAAAGTAGTCCTGAGATTCTTTCTTGACTGACAGTCAGTAAAGATCGCGGCAGGCCGAGACAGGGCGCATTACATCAGATTTAGTTCCTCAGCAGGGCAAGCGCACATCTCGACTCATGTTTTGCTCGTTGTTGGTGGAAACGTAGCAACCAGAGTGCAAAGTCAGTTTTAATTGACGGTGAATTTCTAATGCTGAGTAGGAGTTTCCCAAAGTCACAAGATAACTATATTTTTGTAGCTGACGAACATGAAGCAAATGTGCATAAACAGAGTACAACAGATTCAGCATATTATATGTCTAAATGTATTGCCAAAAGTTTCAACAAATTTTGAAAAAAAATATATACAACAACAAAAACAACAACAACAATTATTCTAAATGTCCTAAAAAATCATAAAGTCAACTAATATTGGGAAAAATAATAATATAATATAATATAATATAATCCTAAATCATAAAATTTAACTAATTTGGGGGAAAATAAATTCTATTCAATTCTATTATTTCTAAATGTATTAACAAAAATGTCAATGAATTTCTTAGTAAAGACTAATATAATATAATAATTCAAAATTTCCTAAATAATAGAAAGTCAACAAAGTTTGGAGAGAAAAAAAATCTGTTTGATTTTATTATTTCTAAATGTATTTCTATCATGACAACTATCTGAAGATTTTAGCATGGTAATGGATATGACAATGTTTATGTATTTGGTCTTGGCGGAATAGATCTTCTATGCTGCTGCTGAATTGCTGCTGCTGTTGGTTATTGCTGTTGTTGTAGATTATTGTTGCTGCTGCTGCAAAACAAGTACTGGAACTTGCTACTGCCAATACATACTTCGATACATTGCTGTGAGTATTTAAGACATACTGCTGCTGCACAAATAGTATATAAAATAACCCATAGCAGATCTATGCAGGTGGAGCTGGGGAAGGTGGAGGGTTTCAGAGGAACTCTGAAAGTGCGCTGCGATTTTGCTAACCAGCCATTTAAATGTAAAGCAGCAAGCTCATTGGCTGCGGATGCAACATGAACCAATCAGCTTGTGCCAAGTAGTTTAACGCTGTGAATATCATCAGTTTACGTCGGACCCATCGGTCTGCACCATGTAGAGTTTCATGACAGAACTTGACATTACAAAAACATCAATGAATTTCTGACAAAATAATAATATAATATAAAATATAATATAATATCAAAAACCTAAAAAATTCTATTCTATTCTATTCTAATGATTGCTGTTGACACAGACAGGCTAGTATTGGGTCCATAAACTTCCTATTAAACTTATTTGTGGTCAAGACTCACCTCTGAGCTGAATGCTTTGTCTGTCCTCCCTTTATCAAGTAAAGAAAAATTAGGCTCATTACGGAGCATTACATTTCCCTCTCAGTGCTGAAATCGAGGACAGACACATTAAAAGCACATTTCTGTGATATAATCGGGGAGGAGGAATTTCCTTCTGGTCAGCCAAGAAGCTGCAATTGGAAGCAGGTGCTGCATGTTCATTAGAGCAGAACTCTCTCTTCCCCTGATGCTCTGAACACAATCACCACTGCTCTCTTCTCCTCCGTATGCAGCGACAAGTGGTCTATACGCTGGTCATTTAACCCTTAGCCGCATTACATGCGTAATTATGGGCAATGATTGCACGCGATTTAGATGAAAAAGATGTTTAAAGTGTTCATTTTGTTTGAAAAGAACAGTGAGGCACCTTTAAGTAGCATCAAATTGTCAATCAAGACAAAATTGTCAAAATGCTTTTGACTGAGACTTTAAACCTGCAATTTTCTTCTTCCAAGTTGAGTATTTAAAACAAATAGCAGAAAAATGCACTATAGTCTACATTTATTGCTGTAATATTTATGCCATACTTTTTTGTCATGTTGTTTTCTTCAAAACTTGGCAACCATTTTGTATTTTGCATGTTGATTTCCATGTATTCGAATATTATTTGGGTTTTTATAGAGGTGAATGCTGTTGTTCATGTCTGAAATTGAGCCGTATTTTGTGTTTTGAGTTGGTATATAACATACAAAAAAGAGACTGAACAGACATCTATGCAAATAAATGAAAAATGTTGACGAATGATGCTGTCAAATTACTCTAGTTGAGTTTAGATGTAAACATTCTGTTTCTGCCTACAGTTATTTTTCTACGTTGAACACGTTTACTTTTGTGATTCCCGGGTCTGTTGGTAATTTAGCTGAAGCTGGCTGGTTCTCAAATCTTTGGCGGACATTTTGAAATGTAATGGGCACCTATAAGCACCGTTAAAGTGTCAGCCTCTCAACACCCGCTGTTTCTGAGAAGACAATAAAAACATGATCCACTCTCGATTCGACAGCTGGATAACAAGACGAGTAATTTAGGTCTGATTGAGGCTGCTTTAAAGATGGATCCCAGATGGTAAATGCAACTCTCTGTCTAATAAAGGTTAAGACTCCCATTGTTTTGACTTTCATCTTATATGTAAAGTTATTTTATACATATTTTATTTATTTAAATGGAATATTTTTAACCTATTTAAAGAAGAAATTTAAAAATATATATTTTAAATTGTTTTTGATTCTAACTAGTCATTTTTAAAGAGCAGTTTGACTATAGTTGAACAACTTTAAAAAAGTAACACTTATCTTTCCACCAACACTCTTCCAAACAGATGTTCGTTAAAGGGGTCATATGATGTTGCTAAAAAGAACATTATTTTGTGTATTTGGTGTAATGAAATGTGTTACATTCACAACGAAACACAACGTCACACACGGCGGCCTTCAGTGAGCAGAGGCCGGGGGCTAGAGTGAGGAAAGGCCGGAGGGTTAGAGTGAACAGAGGCGGCGGGCTTGAGAACGGCGCGGCCGGCGGATTCGACGAAGGAGGCTTGCGGCAACCACATGTGACGACCCCGGGCTGGACTCCGCTTCGTCCATGGTGAAAGCCGATCCGGCGATCCACAGCGCAAAGTTGTTGTATTTCCTCAGCAACCAGCACGGATCAGCTCTAGGCATGACGAAGCAGATATCATCCTCTTTTGGAAGGCCAAACAAAGTAGTTTCGCTTTCACAACGAACCACAGCGCCTTCACGACATGGCGGCGGCGGCAACAATACTACAGCGAGAATAAAAGTTACGCCTTCTTTCTCTGCGTGAACATTTGGGCGGTGTTATGCAAATCTTCCCAGATAGTGACGTAGGTATGTGGGGGCGTGTTAGAATGAGCCGTTTTAGGTAGGCGTGGCTGACTCTTAACTTTCATAAAGAATATCTCTTTGGATTTGAGACTTTAGTCTTTGCAACTTTACAGATCTTCTTTATGCACCAAGAGCTTGTAACACTCCAAAGAGAAAGGAACAATTTAAATTGCATCATATGACCCCTTTAACAGATTCTGATAAAGACTAGTTGAACTGACCGATTGTGTTTTCATTAGGGGAGGCAAATCATGCCAGCAAATTTAGGAGGATATTGTTTTTTTAAACAAGCTATTGTACTTGTAAAACTCCCACACTTCTTTTGTCTCTGTCTGTCTGAAGTATCGTCAAATGTGTCTCCAGTGTGGCTGTTTACGCTTATTTGACTAAACATTTTTTTTTCGCCATTGTTTGCATGCATTTCTCTAATCTGTTCTTTTGAATTTTCCTGTTTGTCTTGGATACGGTTTGATGAGCAAAGGCGAGGGCTTTTTCCTCCAGTAATAGAGGTGAGGCCATTAGGAGATGAGTTCAGGCTATTGCTGCT
Organism: Sinocyclocheilus grahami; assembly: GCF_001515645.1. NCBI lineage: Eukaryota > Metazoa > Chordata > Actinopteri > Cypriniformes > Cyprinidae > Sinocyclocheilus > Sinocyclocheilus grahami. The sequence goes on along the minus strand of NW_015506221.1, from coordinate 401,779 downwards.
GCAGCTTTTTTTTTTTTGAAGCGAGAGAAGGTCATTTGGCCGAACCATTGTCCGGCAATGTCCTCTGCAACCTCACACCCCAAGCCTCAGGGTCAGACTTCAGGGCTCGTATTCCTCTGAATGCAGGAGCAGATGGTGAAGTGGCTGCTTCATTGGAAACCAACAAAGCAAAACCAACAAGAAAAACACAAGAGGCTCACCAGGACATACCACCATAGTTCCTGTCTGTGTTTTTAAATTACGTCAGCGTAAATACTTAAGACACATTCTTGCCCTTAAAGTATTAGTAAATGTAAAAAATTAAAATTGTCATCATTTACTCACCCTCAGTTCTTGAAGTCTTGTAATATAATGTATGAGTCATATGGACCACTTTTCGGATACATTTATGGTGCTTTCTTGTTATTTATGAATCTTGAAAACTTCAGGAAATATATGGACTAATTGCATGGAAAAGCTAGTGCAATTCTTAAAAAAACTAAACCTTTTGTGTCCTACAGAATAACTTAAGTCATACAGGTTTGGAACAACATGATGATAATAATATATTACAGTTGCTTTAATTGTACAAATATTTGCCATCAAAATGACCAAAATTATATATTTTTTAATCACATGTATCATGTGAAAAAATTTCGGGAAATGGGACACTGGAGAAAGATGGAGCACTTTTCCTTTCTAAATTTCTTACTCCGCTACTTACATCCCATTTTATGAGCCTCTGGGTGACATTTCCTGTCCCTAAAGGAGTTGTAGAGGTTGGCATGCTTGAACTCTGCGTGAGGTAAACTACCATCCCATCCAGGCAAAGATTCCTCTCTCATTGATTTTCTCTGCAAACAGTAAACAAGAGTTATGCATCCTTAGAGTATTGGCCTATTTTCACAAGCTTTTTCTGCTGAAAATGGGCATTCGAAAGTTCTGACATTGTTTTTAGGTATGTAGTCTAGTATGGTAGTTGACTTGGCACTAATTCAAACAAAGGCTCTTCATTGGTCTTGTGTGTAACCGGCCCTTGCAGCAATAATTCTCAACCCTGCCCCTACATCTAAAAACAAACTTGCTCATTTTTCCTTCCATCCAAGGCCAGATTAATCCTCATTAATCCCAGGAGTGTGTAATTATGACAAAGATAAAGTTAGCCTTAAAATAGCTGCTAATGGTGACCTTGGCTATGTCCATCAGGTTAATGTTTCCATGATATGTTACTTTGGCAATGCTCTGGTCACAAGAGTGCTGCCTAGAGATTCTTAATTTCTTGCCACATCCTGTTTATCATGCTGAGATCTTTAGCCAAAGATTAATTATCTTTAGTGATCTTACTCAACTGGGCCTAGAACTGTAGGATAGGGTTGTAGGATGTGGACTTGCAGTTTCTTGGCCTTCTCTTAAGCATATCCACGGTTCTGAGAGATGCTTGACACACTCTCTGTGTATTTTTTGCAAAGTCCACACTTTTGCGTACATCAGGGGTGTTCTTGGAGGAGAGTTTAGCTTCAGCCCTAATTAAACACAAGCTAATCAAAGTCTTCAAGATCACTAGAAATTTCCAGGCGGGTCTGTTGGAGCTCGACTCTGCAGGAAAGTGGACCTCCAGGAGCAGAATTGGACACCCCTGTATTATGTCACCAAAGTGTCGAGAAGAATACCACAAATTAAGCATTTGAAATAGAGTCAGAGTGATGTTGACCTTTTCCCAAATTAAGCATTAATGTGGACTTGCGCCTTTGTTGTGTATCTGTGAAGTTCACGAGACTGTAGAGAGTCATTTGATGTCTCAAAAGTGTGCTTTCAGTCGCCACCAAAGCACGCTAATGAAGCCCAAACTGCTGCGTAACTCACATTGGTATTCTACCCAGCAGTCCATGTGACAATATGTCATCATAGCGTGGACATGGTAGGAGGACTCAGACCGCCATAGGTGAACGACACATTCAGTCTTGGTTACGGGTGAGCAGGTCTAAGCCTGAAGTGAATTCTCTGTTTGTTTTGTGTCTCTGCCTGAATCAACAGTATGCGGGTGGGTTAGCCATCTGCTGACAGATAAACTCAACAGTGTGGAGAAAGGGGGGACAGAGGCCAGAGTGCAGGGGTAGATTGACCACTGACCCCATCCCCCTGTCTCTCTCAATCCTGACTTTCATCACAAAATGTCTTTCCAACCCTCCCTGACCCACTGTCTCAAGACAAGTGCCATTAAACCTGCAGGAATGCTCCTACTGAGAAGATGACAGGGAATAAAACTAAAAAAGGGGGGGATGGAGAGGAGAAGAGGGAATGACAAAACAGTTGGTAGCTGCTCTGTTACTTGTAGTCAGTGGAGTTGCTAGGGATTCTGGGCCCATTGCACAGAATTTGCTATGAGGCCCCCTCAAAATTGTGTTCAGTGGAGGGGTGGGGGTTGATGATCTCAGTCTGGCCCCCCAAAGGACATCGTTGTGGGCCCTCTCAGCCTCTGGGCCCTATGCATTCTGTCCCCCTTTCCCCAGGTTATGATGCCCCTGCTCGTAGTTGGTAAGACCAAGGTCCCATGCCAAATGCCACCCTCAGCCCTTGCTGTTCAGCTCAAACACCACACTTTAGTGGCATTATGCCGTATAGACTGTCAAGGTAGTAGTACATTGAGGAATTGGAACCGTTTGGACTTGTTAACGGTAACTATCGAGAGACCATAGCGAACACACAGGGGTAATCTTGAGCACCCTTCTGAATCATAAAATGACAAATGAGAGACCCTGTGGACCTCAACAGCTATGGTCCACATGAATAGCACTTGGGACAAGGTCCATAGATCCCTACAAGGTTAGCCAAGGTGTTCTAGCATCTCTAATAAACTTGACCAAGATAATCCACTAGGTTCACTTAATTCTTGCCAACTGGTTGTCTAGTAGATCAACTGCTTTAGCCAGCTAATTGCTGTAAATGCCAACTGGAAACATTTTCCACCTAACAAAAGTCTGTATTAACTGTATTTTCCAGCATAAATGGGCCACTTGAGGTAATACAATGAAGGAATCACTCCCAGGACTGAACAAATGATCCTGATTCATATGAGAAAAAGTGGGAAAAAGACAGAGATGGCTCCCAGACCACCATGCTTTCCCAAAGCCTTTGTGAACTCTTCACAGCAGCTGCCTTCGAGATTGAGTGGCTTTTGTGCTCAGGTAAATGTTTTTTTTTTGTCACACCAACAAACACATTTGAGGGATTGTGGTTTGCCTTAACACTACCCTGACCCTTGTCAAGATGGCTTTAACTGCCAAGTCACAGAATGAAGGGTCTCATAGCTTTTGTATTGAATTTGTTAAAGAAGAACTCCTAGAGATCTTACTCTGCTATTTAAATGTTCTAAGCACATTCAAGAAGCACTTACAGAGAGCAAACAGCCGCAACAGGGGGTCATATGGTCAACTAGAAGTTTGTTGTTTTTGGTGATAAATGGATCATAATTTAAGAAATGTTTTTACAGACAGTATAGAATATTTCAAGGCAACACAGCCTGCATATGTGTAGATGCAATCAGACAGTCAGTTAAACTAGCAGGGAATAAATACTTCAAACTCATCTGGAGCTCAGATAACACATCATCTTAATGACTTCCTCCCAGACATGTTTTACTGCCTTGAACAAGAAAAATACTCTCAGGTAGTTGGGTGAGGGTGTGTTGGTACAGCAGTCCTGGTGTGGTGACTGGTGATGAGTGCACAAGGTAAAGTGCAGGACAAGCTTAGCTACTTGAATTTGTATGTTTTCACTGTGTACAAAATTGGACTGTTTCACTAATGTGAAATATGGCAGTACAACGTTCTCAGTTGGTTGTTATATTGGTTTTTTGAAACCATTAAGATTTGGAATGTGAAAATTTGCTCTTTTAAAGATGTTTTTACACAAATGTGATAGTTAAAATGTCAGATTAACTATGCTAACATGCTAACAACCCTGATGATTAGCTGGTTTTCTAGCCTCTTTAAACTGGTTAGACTGGTTTGGTTTGATGGTTTTAGAGAGATGTTGGGTGCATGTCAGCACCCTTTAATATATATACACTGAACAAAATTATAAATGCAACACTTTTGTTTTTGCCCCCATTTTCCATGAGCTGAACTCAAAGATCTAAGACTTTTTCTATGTACACAAAAGGCCTATTTCTCTTAAATATTGTTCACAAATCTGTCTAAATCTGTGTTAGTGAGCACTTCTCCTTTGCCGAGATAATCCATCCACCTCACAGGTGTGGCATATCAAGATGCTGATTAGACAGCATGATTATTGCACAAGTGTGCCTTAGGCTGGCCACAATAAAAAGCCCCTCTAAAATGTAGTTTTGAATGTTGAATGTTAATTTCTCTACCATAAGCCGTCTCCAAAGGCGTTTCAGAGAATTTGGCAGTACACCCAACCGGCCTCACAACCGCAGACCACGTGTAACCACACCAGCCCAGGACCTCCACATCCAGCATCTTTACCTCCAAGGTCGTCTGAGACCAGCCACCCGGACAGCTGCTGCAACAATCGTTGTGCATAACCAAAGAATTTCTGCACAAACGGTCAGAAACTGTCTCAGGGAAGCTCATCTGCATGCTCGTCGTCCTCATCAGGGTCTCGACCTGACTGCAGTTCGTCATCGTAACCGACTTGAGTGGGCAAATGCTCACATTCGATGGCGTCTGGCACTTTGGAGATGTGTTCTCTTTACAGATGAATCCCGGTTTTCACTGTACAGGGCAGATGGCAGACAGCGTGTATGGCGTCGGGGGGGTGTACGGTTTGCTGATGTCAACGTTGTGGATCGAGTGGCCCATGGTGGCGGTACGGGCAGGCATATGTTATGGACAACGAACACAGGTGCATTTTATTGATGGCATTTTGAATGCACAGATATACCGTGACGAGATCCTGAGGCCCATTGTTGTGCCATTCATCCACGACCATCACCTCATGTTGCAGCATGATAATGCACGGCCCCATGTTGCAAGGATCTGTACACAATTCCTGGAAGCTGAAAACATCCCAGTTCTTGCATGGGCAGCATACTCACCGGACATGTCACCCATTGAGCATGTTTGGGATGCTCTGGATCGGCGTACACGACAGCGTGTTCCAGTTCCTGCCAATATCCAGCAACTTCACACAGCCATTGAAGAGGAGTGGACCAACATTCCATAGGCCACAATCAACAACCTGATCAACTCTATGTGAAGGAGATGTGTTGCACTTCGTGAGGCAAATGGTGGTCACACCATATACTGACTGGTTTTCAAGAACCATTTTTGGTTCCACAAAGAACCATTCAGACAAAGGTTCTTGAACCAACCAGGAACAATCACTTTCTTACCTTTTTATATTCTGAAGAACCTTCTTTCACCACAAATAACCTTTTGTGAAACAGAAAGGTTCTTCAGATGTGTAAGGTTCTTTATGGAACCATTTAGACAAAAATGTTCTTCTATGGCATCGTGAAGCACCTTTATTTGTAAGTGTATATATATATCCTAACTTCAGTTTCAGTTGGTTTCAGTTTTTTTTAATGCTGTTTATGTTATTGAAGTACTCTATTAAAATAACAGAGAAGGAGTGAAATAAATAAAGATAGATGGCAAAAGACAGACAACAGGAGGTATTTTGTTTTTTCAAACCTGGTCACTATCAGCTTTTGGTTTGTTTTTCCTCTTACATTTAACGATCCCTTTTTGTTTTTATATAGAAAAATATTTGTTCACTGTATACTAGATGTTCCTAATGGATTTTACTCAGGGTATTCTGGGGAAAATATTGGCCAGAACGTGACTGATGTTGACATTGTATGAATGAAAATGTTTAGAGGTTGCTGATCCTTATGTTTACTAGAAGGACATATTTAGTTATCTTCACTACAGAGGCAATAATAAACAGTCATGACTCATGTACCCTAACAATGGACAGAGAGCTGCTATCAGATGGAGGTTTATCTCAAATCTCTGCTTTCTATCTGGTGCCAACAATCTCTGCCGTCTACACAGAATGTCAGTTTTCTGTTGAGACATGGATGATTTGATTTTCAGGAAAAAATCTCATAAACTAACACTGAAACTGTGCCCTACATGTTTCTAAGGATCAGAACATTGTTTAACATCTAGTTTTCTGCTTCAAATGTCTTTCCATACGATGAAGTCATGGCCCTATAAAACGTTTCTGGTTGTTCTGGTGGAACTTGCGGAAACAAATGTGTCCGACTGTTTAAACATTTAGATTTTATTTAAAAAAATGTATTTTCTCTAATCACTGAAACAGTTAGCCGTTACAAGTTCACATCTGTGATTACTGCCAAGGTTGTGACATATGAACAGCTGCCCGATGCATGCGTCAAGCCACTCACAGACAGCAGCCAAATTCAGTAAAGCTGGTCTGCAATCTGTATTACTTGACTTTGATGAATCATCTTCAATTTCCTGCATCTGGAAACGTAAATGCTCCACTGCGCTTTAAAGTAGAGCTGAAGTCAAGACCAGACCAAGACTAGACACGTCAAAAGCCAGATCCAGACCAGGACCGGTGAGTTCAAAAACCAGGTTTACATTTTAATGAACTGGAATAGCAAAAAGGCTGAAATCATGGTAATTGCAGATGTGAACTTGTGACCTCTAAATCCATCCATCCATCCATCCATCCATCCATCCATCCATCCAACACCACACCACATAAATAACTTTAAAAACAAAATTGTTTCTTAACTTTTTGTGCAAGATCAACCCAGCTAACAAAAATATGTAACTGTTACGTAAGCTGTATCTCAGTGTCACTATTCTAACATTATTTTCATAACTTGTTGCGAAATACTGTCCAATCAGATGTTATACTGTATGTGCGCTGCTCAAATGCGGAGACGACATTGTAGTGGAAGCAACGTTGCAATTACGTTGCCAATAAGTTACCAAAGTATTACGAACATAGTACATAACTGGAATGTTCTTTTTCATCTTATAACCTTAGGAGGCCGTGCTGGCCGTGCAGCATGCTGTGAGTTGGTAATATAATGGTAATGAAATTGTGGTTATGTTGCCAACAAGTGATGAAATTACCAAAGTAGTAGGAAAATATTACAGAACTGGGCCATTCTTGGTTGTCTTATAACTATAAGAGTTCGTACTGACGACGTTGTGAGTTGGTAATTTGATGGTAATGCAATTACAAGCATGCAACATCACACCGTCAGTTAGTAAGTCATGAAATTACCAAAACGTACCAATTAAATTACGTAACTGGTATGTCGTGTGTTAGCTGGGAAGTCTCCTTAGAGCATTAAACACTGATTTCATTCAACAGTTCACTGGATTAAATAGACATTGTCTAAAACAGAAAGAAACTTCTGGACTATTCAGTGCCGTTTACAGGGAGGACTAAACTGGTCAAATGTAACAGAAATTTTGGCCACTCGTCAAACACAGCTTTACTTAAGAGCTGATTTAAGAGTTTTGTCAGAGCTGTGTGTGTGTTAATGGTTGGATTAGAGGCTTTGGCATTTTTCCCCTAATGTTCCTGCACACAAACTGTGATGAATGCGTTGAGCTCTGGACTCCTGGACTTTATTGCCATTGGCTATCTCTAAAGTCCGTTCCTGATAACTCAATTAAAATTAACTCTGTAAAACTTCCTTACCGTATTCTTTTACTTTCTTTGAAGAAGATTTGGACTTTAGACATGCCATTTCAGAACTACAGTATATAGGAGCATGTTTGCTCAATGAGTCTGACTGAGAGATTGAAACAGGTTGTAATTGCAGATTTTATCATGGAAAATCAAATTGCACTTTTGCCACATCTTGAATGGTAATCAGGTGGGATTTGTCACTTTAATGACTCAATCATTACCTTTGCCCCATGCATCTGTGAATGCAAAAATAATATAATCCCTTCTCTTTCATTCCCTGTTTCCTTTTCTTCCTCTTTTTCTTTCGCAAGTACCACGTTACACAGGCAGCGTCGCTCACAGAATTCCGATCAGAATTCCCTGAACTCCTGACTTCTGCAGACAATGCCTGGACTTCCAGATTCCAGCCTGGACGTTGAGTTTGTAGCCCTCTGTGCCAAAAGAAAGCTTCTCCTTCTCTTTTTCATTATTCTGCACACAAATGCAAAGGCAAGGGATCGTTCACAAAGCAAAAGAAAAACAAAAAACTTCAGGTCTCCGTCTGAGTCCGACTTTGAAGTGTGAAAGCGCATTCAGATGGAGTTGTTCTCCTCAGACTATTCACACATGCCCATTAACATGATTTTAAAGAGAAAAGGTTGAAGGTCAAACTCAACCACCATTCTTTGAATGAGTGCCCCCTTTTCTTTTTAAAGCCATTGTGTGTAATAAATGGTTATTTCTTCCTTTACGTGTTGAGAGATGTTTCGGATTATTATTTAAATGTCACAAAGACGTTTGATTTACATCCATTAGCTACACTGAATTAGAGTAACATGTTACAGGTTTACTCATGGGCGGCTACAAGGTGGCTTCCATTAATCTAACTTCACGCAACACCCACTTTGGAAATGATCTGCTAAATGAAAGATTCATAGCCAAAACGTCTGCAGAACTAATTGAGTGAGCATAAAAAGAAAGCCTTTTTTTAAAAACAAAGGGTTATGGGTAAAACCGACAAAATATAGGTGCATCCAAAATAGCATACTGCCTGAGTAGATTTTACATTTGATGAGAAACGAACTTTGTGACTGTTAATAAAGGTTCTAAATTCATTTATCGTAGGATAATTGTTAGCATAATGAAAAAAACTGATTGATCATGTGATGCATGATGAAATTCATGATGTCAGATGAAAGAAATATTTTTGGCTCAAAAAACATTTTATATGTTTGTGTTGTTAATTCAACACTAACAAGGCCCAGTTGCATAAACATAGTAACATTGTTAAGACTAACAAGCAGTTACCCAAATGGTGACCGGTCTTACTTTTGGATTCAAATTAGACCAATTAAATTTTTTATGTAACTGACTTTTAAAAAATTAAGACCATTCCTGCAGAAAAAAAAATGCATGCAGTAGGCGGCTGGTGAGAGAACTTGATGGAGCCGTTTATGTAAAAAAAGTATGTTTAGCCAAAAAAAAAGAAAACTGTTTTAAAATTGTTTAAGACAAAAAAAATTGCACGTTTCCGACTGTTCATAGTTCATTTGTTCGTTGGCTAATTGTTTACATAATGAAAAAAAAGGATGATATCAAGTTCATGATGTCAGATGAAAGAATATATATGCAAAGATTCGGGCTCAAAAAATATACACATATACATACATATCTTGTTTATTCAACAACAAAACAAATGTACTTAGTTTCTTATGAAACAAAAGAAGAACTTGAAAAAAAAAAACTAAACTAAATTGTAATGTGTGGAAATGTGAATGAAATTTGAGATTTTTATTTTTATTTTTTACCAAATAATGGTCATATGGGTTTGGAATGGCTTGAGGGAAAATGTTCATTTTTTGGGTGAACTGTCCCTTTAAGAAGACTAACAGCTTAACTAAACCCATTGTAGCTCAGTCTTATATCTGCGTTTCTTTGCTGACAGACTGCAATCTATAATTAAAGAGTGAGATTAAGACATGTCACACATTGTGTATGTAGAAAAAAAATAATTTCTACCATGTACTCTTTCACAGTACCCTCTCAGTCTGATTTATGGCTACCCAGACCTCTTTCAGGTCAACCTGTCCTTCACACACACTCACAGAGAGCGCCTGACTTCCAAGCAGTGCTGCTTATCAAAGGCTCAGCCGCTGATTGGTCTATTTGCCAGCATCTTCAACCTTTCAGCAAGTCCTGCGCTTGTGTTGTATTTGTCATTCAGGAGGCGGCTGGTGAGAGTGAGCACTTAATGGAGCAGTTTATGTGAAAATGTACGTGTAGATATCTGATAATAGGCTGAAGACATAACAGGACACTTCATAAACATGAGAAGACAGCAAATAGTCGAGAGGAAGCGACGTCACAGTGCATTATGCTAGGATTAGCATTAGCCTTCAGCACAGTTAAGCCATAAATAATAGTACATAAATACCTGTGGTAAATCAATGTTAGCTGTTAAATGTTGCCAGAATATCGCTGCTTAGCACCTCAATGTCTTTCTAATCAAGTTTGTGTTATCATAAAACACGGAGTTGAGGTGAGTTGGATCTTTTTGTCAGAGAGTGTGAATTTGTAATTAATATTTTTTCCCCTCTCAGTGAAACCTGAGTCATATTTTCACAGCTGGTTAAATAATAAGCCTGAGTGCTTCGTCAACTACGCAGCAAATTGTCTGTTAAATCTCAATTATGTAAGAAGCTTTCTGATTTCTGGGCTGCTATCTGTGGAACAGCTAGCCATTACAAGTGTTTAACAGAAAGAAAATAAACAAGACTGAAGACATTCCAGCAACAGTCAGGAAGCTGTCATGCTGAAGTCAGTCTTTATTAAATCTACTTGGATCATATGTTTTTTTTGTATACTCAAAAATATTAACTAGTTAACCTAAAGAGACATTAGCTAAGCTACGCTACCCTGAAAATGTCTAGCTGCTTTACAAACATAATAAAAAAGTTACAATTGTGTAATGATTTTGGAACAGTAGGGTTCGGGTACAGGTTTTTTTTTCTGCAATCTATTCAAAATATTAGAGAGCTAATCTACCAAATACAAAAGTTACTATGTAAAAAAGAGACATTAGCTAGGCTAATGAAGAGAAAGTAGCTAGATGCCTTATATGAATGATGAAATGAGTAAAAAGTTTAAATTGTGGGTACAACTTTATAATAACTTTCATTAATAAATAATTGACAAACATTGTATAATGCTTAATAGATCATTAGTTAAAGGGGTCAAAAAGAACATTATTTTGTGTATTTGGTATAATGAAATGTGTTTATGCGGTTTAAGGTTAAAAAACAGATTATTTTCCACATACTGTACATTATTGTTTCTCCTCTATGCCCCGCCTTCTGAAACGTGTTGATTTTTACAAAGCTCATCGGTCTGAAAAGCGAGGTGTGCGGTGATTGGCCAGCTATCCAGTGCGTTGTGATTGGCCGAATTCCTCAAGTGTGTGACGGAAATGTTACGCCCCTCACCATACTGTGATGATGCCCTGTCAGGCCGGAGCGATGATTCAAAAACATGAAAACCCATTATAAGCGAGGCATTCGTTGCATCCAGTGGGGACATAATTACAGATTATAATGACTTATTGTCTGTCTGTGTCTTTTTACGCATTGTGTTGCATCGCGCCGCGTAAACATAAAACCATGTCTGCATTTGTGATCGGAGAAATGACAAACAACAAGTGCTACTCTACACTGCCCAAAAAACTCAAAAACTTGCTTTAAATATATAAAATATAAAAACTCTTTAAATATAAAAAACGTACTTGCAGTCTTTGAGTCAGAACAGCCGGCATAAAGTAGTTTCGCTTTCACAACAAAACACAGTGTCAACCACGGCCTTTTCGAGAAGCGGCGGGCTGAGTGAGCAGAGGCGGCGGGCTGAGTGAGAAGAGGCGGCGAGCTGAGTGAGAAGAGGCGGCGGGCTGAGTGAGCAGAGGCGGTGGGCTGAGTGAGCAGAGAGAACGAGCCGTTTTAGGTAGGCGTGGCTGACTCTTAACTTTTATAAAGAATATCTCTTTGGATGTGAGACTTTAGTCTTTGGAACTTTACAGATCTTCTTTACGCACCAAGAGCTTGTGACACTCCAAAGAGAAAGGAAAAATTGAAACCGCATCATATGACCCCTTTGATATATATTCAAATAGCTAGAAATACAAGATAACGTGCTTGCCACTAATGAACTTATTAAACATGTCCTAATGATTAACAGATCATTAGGCCTATTTCATGTAAATTACAAGTTTCATTAAACTTTCAAATCACATGAATAGGCACTTCTTGAAAATCTACAAAAATGATTTTAACAGATGTTATACAATGATTAAAAGCTTTAGTAATAAAATTAATTATTAAAATTTTGAGTCTGCACAACTCAGATGTAAAAGGGACGGTTTACTCAAAAATGGAAATTCTGTCATTTACTCAGAATTTGATGACACACAACCGCATGTTAGATTCGGTCAAAAATAACAGGCCGGTGGGTTTAACAAGCACTTGCTTATGACCAAAATCAGCATGTCTTTGAATGGAAGAGCTTTTACTAAATCTTTACACAGATTTTTGTGTTGTTATGTGGTTTCCAACTAAAGTGATCTGAGGGGTGGTTAGTGTGTTGATATATGGCTGCAAGTAAAAATCTCAAAAAAGCCCACCTCCAAATCTCTATGATATCCTCGTTTGTAAATTAAAAAAAAAAGTGTAATTTTTATTGCAAATTCAATTGCTAGAGCACATCCTCAACAAGCAGCATGATTTGAGGTGAACACACCTATTGATGTCAAATAAAGGTAATCCTAAAATAACAGTTTTTAAGGAGCCTTGTATGGTCAGAATTACAGCTACTTGATTTACAGCACCAATGGAGTGTGAAACGACCACTGTCCACCGGCATTAATCCAGAGCTTCGGTCATAAAAGCGATTGAGAGATGTTGAGAGGAAAAGCCAAAGAGTGGGTTTAAAAGGACAAAGCCCTAATCTTTCGAGACAGAACGTGTGTCACGGGCTTCCGTAGTTCCGTTTCACTTTATTGTTGTTTATTGTTGGCTATAAACTCTTGATGATCTTTGGGCCTGTGCGTTCCTCATAAAATGTCATTTAGATCCATTAGGAATGCAGGGAGCGGGTCAGCCTGTGGTTTTTCCCTCCTCTCGGCTCGACCTGAAGGTAAGAAGACACCTTTGAGTAAGACAGCTTTACAACCCTCCGCCCTCATTCCAGAAAGCCAGGCTTTAAGCTGTCTCATGGATTCCATTCCTGTTTATCCTAGCGGTATGTCAGCCTCCACTGATCCAGAACCGGGAGAGAGAGTGTTTGTGCCACATGCGCGCTTGAAGAATACGTCAACTGGCTCAGATTGTTTACCTCCACGCATTGTTGCGCTACTTTGTGTGTTCGTCAATGTCTGGTCTTGCTTGGCTGAATCAGAGGCCATTACATGCAGTCTGGCTTTCCCACATTAATGTTTGCAGTGCAGAAGGTGTTGAATGTGAACAAACTGAAGGAATATTCTGGGTTCAGTACAAGTTAAGCTCAATCAACAGCATTTATGGCATAACGTTGACTAACACAAATTTAATTTCCACTTTTCCCCCTTTACTTTAATAATCATTTGGGTTACAGTGAGAAATGTACAGTGTAAGTCAACAGGCAAATACCAAATTCATTTAACAAAGTGCACTGTGGTTCAATCTTTAAGTAAAAAAAGTACCCATAATGCAGTAACAAATTTTTCAAATAGTAGTGTGCTGTAATAATTGTCACATTACTTTATTACATTATATGTTTAATTTAGTATGTGGTGTCCCAACATACACTATTCAATAACTATTCGATTCGCTTCGTAACTATTTTACATTTTGGTAAATTGGTGGTAAATTCGCAACTATTTTATGTTTTAGTAAATTGGTGGGGAATTTGTATGCTTTGTATGGCATACAATACAAAGCATACTAATTTGTAAATTTTTGCTTTTTAAAAAAAAAAAATCATACATTTTCATATAAATCTAATTGTACGAATTCATATGAAATTGGCAACTCGTAAAATAGTTACGTTTCCCTATGAGATCGTGTTGGGTTTCAATTTATATCTTGGAAATTAAATGTTGTTATTTTGCAACTTTGCTTAAAAAATTTGGCGGCCGTTTAAATTATGAAAATAATAATCTTGGCCTGTATTATTATATTTGTTGAGACAGTATTGTTCACAGTTTGTTCTGTTGTATACTGCACATTTTGGCAAATATATATATACTGTTCACAGTTCACATAATGTACTGCAAAAAGTGTATAGTTATATCTTCTTAATTTTATATCGCCATGAAAACATAAAGCTATAAAGCTATAACTCTAAAATTATTGTTAAAATGATTAATTAATGTTAGTGCTTTTATAAATATATAAGCTTCGTATTTCTCTCTCTCTCTCTCTTGTACTTACACTACAAGTTTTTCAAAGTGCCTTTCTTTTTAGAAAAAAAGAAATGAGTTATGATTTGCGAAAAAAATTTTTTACATTCTACTCTTGAGATAATTTGTCAACATCAAAAATTTTGGGATGCATGGAGCTACATTGGAGCCAGTCCAATGTTCTCGCTTTCCCTTTGCTTTTAGTGTCAGATCTAACATGAGTGCATGTTTTCAGATGTTTATATTATATAGTTAGACATCCAGCACTTCTGCGCACCACTCTGTTTGTTCAAGTTTTGAGTTTAAAAGCTGACGGTGAAAGGGAATTTTCCTCATCGCAGGAATGGGAAAACAGGGAGTATGTCATCAGCAGGAGCTTAATGGTGATGTTATCTTGATAATTTGTCCGAAATTGTGCAGGCAGGGAGTATGTCTGTGTGTTTTTACCCTCGTTCATCAATCTTTAGGGTCATATTGGAACAGTTTTGATGTTTCAGATATGATAAAAACCAAAATAAGAGCCCTCACTTTTTGTTTGACTGCATATGAGGGTTCACAGAAGAATAGACATACTTTAGGCTAAGTAAATGAGGTTTGTTTAATGTGTTCTTAAAAAAACACAGTTTTCACTTACAATACATTAATTGATGGACTGGAGTAGTGTGGATTACTTATAGATTACTGTGATGTTTTTATCAGCTGTTTGGACTCTCATTCTGACGGCACCCATTCACTGCATAGGATCCATTGGTGAGCAAGTGATGTAATGCTAAACTTATCCAAATCTGTTTCGATTTAGAAACAAACTCATTTGTATCTCGGATGGTCTGAGGGTGAGTACACTGTCAGCAAATTTTCATTTTTGGATGAACTATTCCTTCATGAAAACCCTTAGTAATAAAAGTAAATGTATCACCAAAGGTTATCTTAACTTATGGTTTAGCTTTTTTTAAGTTGAAACTAGAGCATTTTTGTTTTTGGCCTCTATTAAGAACTTTGTTGGCCACTTTATGGGTAACAGCAACATCGAGTCTTTAAACAAATTAAAAAAATTATTATAATAAAAAATTCCGGTAACACTTTAGTATAGGGACCAATTCTCACTATTAACTAGCTGCTCATTAGCATGCCTGTTATTAACATATTGGCTGTTTATTAGTACTTATAAAGCACATATTACCTTTATACCAATATCTGAACTTAACAACTACCTTACTAACTAATAAGCAGTAAATTAGGAGTTTGTTGAGGTAAAAGTCACAGTTAATAATTTGTTAGCGAGAATTGGACCTAAAAATAAAGTGTGACCAAAATTCCTTATTAGTGCATAATATCATAATGTCATTTAGATTTACCATTTTAGGTTAAAATAGGATGTTGTGCTTTATCGTTTGGTTTCCTTCAGGATGGAGAGCTGGCTTAAGCTTTTGATTTGTCTACAACCCAGTTCAGACATTATACATGTGATGTTTCCTACTCGAGGCGTCAATCTACTGCTGCAACTTAATGGAGGGAGATCCCATGGGCCGTCAATCAGATCGAACGAGCCTTCCATTAAAACTCATGGTGAAATTTAGAATAGAGCATTCTGGGATACTCCAGACATGACGAGGACGTCAGTGCTCATCACTGGAGGTTTGCTGGAGAGGTTTCTAGTGAGAGTGCAGGTCATCACGGACATGTATTCAATTAATCTATAATTTAGTGTATCTGTTCTGGTTTTTATTGTTTGTATTTTTAATTGGGTTTTACACACATGCTGACAGCTGCAAGACTACGACTGACTTATCGATTGAAATTGCTTTAGATTTGACAGGAAATGATAGCTAATTTAATTGCAAAACAATGTTACGTATTTTTAAACTAGTAACAAGAAATGTATGACCCTCAGGGAATCATTCAACCAAATGCTTTGTGGGTCAGTCTTAAAATGGAAAAGTACCCATAATATTACAATACATACTCACACAGTAATATGCGAGTATGTTGTTGTTGCATTACTTTATTAAATGGTGTTTAATTTAGCATGTGATGTTCCAACACACTACGTTTTACGTTATTTTACATTTTGGTGATTTCTTATTATTTTGTACAAACTCATTTGTACAATTTTTTTAATTTTTGTTTTTGTTTTGTACAAATACTTGTACTTCATACAAAATCACCAACATGTAAAGTACAGGATGTTTTTTTGTTTGTTTTTTTTAGTTCGGCAGTTTGGTTTTATTATTACTTACTTTTATAGTATTTATTAATATTTTGAATGAACTTTTATGTTTATATTTTCATTTTTCATTTTAATTTCATGTTTTTTTCCCACCCAATTTTCATTGGTGTTTTTTATACACTTTTCTATTTTCTATTTAGATTTAGTTTTAGTCATTTTAATACTTAGACATTTTGTTGGCAATGCAATTTTTTCTAATTTCTTATATTTCATTTTATTTTATTTCAGTTTTATTTCCTTTAAAGAAAACAATTCTAGTTTTAGTTTTATTTGTAGTTAATAACAACACTGGAAATCAGGTTGGGTGTCCAGTTTACATCTTGGAAATAAAATGTTATTTTTCAAAAGTGAAAAAAAGGTGAAAATAGTGGCCTTGCATTGTATTGTGATAGACAGTATTGCTCATAGTTTGCTCTATTGTATACAGTTGTTATGACCCTCAAGAAATCATTCAACCGACTACATTGTGGGTAAAACCTAATGCATTGTGGGTCAGTCTTAAAGTGGAAAAGTACCTGTAATGCGACAATACATTTTTCACACAGTACGCAACAATAAGTTGTTTTCACATTATTCTATGAAGTTTAGTTTAATTTAGCATGTGGTGTCTTATCACACTCTCAAATGGTAACAGTTTTACATTTTTGCAAATCTGTATGAAAAAATAAAACAATTAAAAATGAACAAAATAAAAATGATTTTTTTACCATGTCATTTGTACTTTTTAATGTTAGTCATGGCCTGTATTACTCTGCATTGCATTGTGGAAGACATTATTCTTCATAGTGTGCTCTATTGTATACTGCACGTTTTGTCAATTTTACTAGTTCTAAACATAAATAATTTGCATACTGTGCACAGTACACATACTACAGTACTGAGATATAAAGGCAGTTTTTGATGTAGCGACAAACCGCCAGCCGCAAACCCTCACAGACGCTGTTCTCCTCTGCTCGATTCTTCAGCTCATAACTCCTGTACGGAGGCTCTCAGTGGCTGACATCTTGCTTATGTGATATTGAGTGAATCTGTTCCTGAATTTCAGTCAGCCGCTTCACGATTTAGAGCTCGGAGGTGTTCGGTTGTGTGATTTACAGGTGGGCAGACTTCACACATCTGTTAGTGTACACTTACTTTAAATGACTAATGAAGCTGATGACTCCTCACCTGTTTGGGAAGGAAGTATTTCTCTTGTGGTTAATTAGCCACTAGTTAAAAGTGTTTATCTTCAAGTGAGCACCATGCATTACAAACAAGCGCTCACAGCTCAGGATGAAAAGCTGCAGGTTTGGAGTTCAGCCAGAAATATCAAGACGGACCTTCAAAACCTGAACTGAGGGTTCGTCTGTGATCATCAGGCCGTAGAAAGAAACTGTCCTCCTTTATACAGATGTATTTCTGTTCATTATGATTGATTCTCTGATGGGTGTCAGATTTTGGCCTGAGAAAAATCTCCACAAGAGATCTGTAGCATGTCTAGGATAAGAAACAAAGTAAATGTATTTTATGTATTTTCTGTACTCCTGTTATCAGTATGTTAGTGAAGATGTTGATTTTGCAACACAAAATTAATAAAAATGAACACAAGTGCACAAAAATTAATAATTCACAAAATGTAATACTTGTACAAAAGTAATCATTTAAGAAAAGAAAGATATAATAAAAACTTACATATATTCAATATAAATATATTCAATTGAAATTATAGGCCAAAAAAGCAGTCTGTGCTGTTACCCAATTTCTCTTTTTTTAATTAATTAATTAATTTAAGCTTTTGAACTGTTTGAGGAAGTTTTACAAAATAGCGCAAACCTTGAAAGCACGTCTGTGGTTCTGTTCTACTCCATTCATTCATTCAGTTTTAAATGTTAAATACTATAGGTTATTAATCACATATGAAATCTATTTATTATTTCAGTTGTTTCTTAAATGAAACCTTAAATTTTAGATTCCCAATAAGTCATATATATCACAACATTCCCGTTTGGGATTCTAAAAACATTAAAACACATTGCATGGTGTTTCTCCTCTTCAACACATATATTTCGTCCTGAAAGATTGTAAGTATTAGTCAGTATTTTATGTTTTCACATACTCTCTAACAGGTTAGGTCAAGAGAAACTATCATTTTTTGTATGTCATTGGTGTTTCCATAATGAACTGTCTGTATGGTTAATGGTTTTAAAAATGATTAACCCATGAAATTTAAGGAAGAATACTGGTAAAATGTTTCGAATGTTTTATAGTCATTTTTCTCAGCTGCCTTGTAACCTTTACAATAGAATCATAGGTCTGTGGTTTTGATTGTATTATTTCAAGGCAAACATTCACAGATGCGAATGTTTCAGAATTTATTGTCACAATAACAAATGATAAATTACGAAATGTTACGAAATTATGTCAAAGCTGTTTGGAATTTCTTTGGAAAAATGGCCAAAACAGGTAATTACTTCTCACTGTCTGCAGAAACACTGTTCAGTGTCCTTGACCTGACAGAGTCCACTCACGCTTCAGGACTTCGTCACATGCGTTTCCAGCTGCTTTTGTCAAATGTACTCCAACAGACTCAAGTATCCTATTTAGTGGATGTCAATTAGCATTAGCATTAATCTTATACATTTAAAAAATTTTTTTTTATTAAATTAAAATTAATTTTACAGGGGTTCACACAGTGACAAAATGATTAACCCATGAAATTTAAGGAAGAATACTGGTAAAATGTTTCGAATGTTTTATAGTCATTTTTCTCAGCTGCCTTGTAACCTTTACAATAGAATCATAGGTCTGTGGTTTTGATTGTATTATTTCAAGGCAAACATTCACAGATGCGAATGTTTCAGAATTTATTGTCACAATAACAAATGATAAATTACGAAATGTTACAAAATTATGTCAAAGCTGTTTGGAATTTCTTTGGAAAAATGGCCAAAACAGGTAATTACTTCTCTAACCCCTGTAAAATTACAAATTTTACAGGGGTTCACTTTGTTCACACAGTGACTTATTATGATGAATCACTTGCTAATTTTATTTGATTGTTTGTATTTATTTTTTTGCTTTGTTTTTATTTATTTGGCATTTTTATGTCTGAGCATTTGAGTTAATTAGGGGTAGCCTTTTATTTTCATTTTTTATTTGTTTTGTTTATTTATTTATTTTTTGCTTTGTTTTTATTTATTTGACATTTTCATGTCTGAGCATTTGAGTTAACTAGATGTAGCCGTTTCTTTTCATTTTTTCATTTGTTTTGTTTTGTTTGCTTTGCTTTCAGTTTTGCCTTGTTTTGATTTTTTTGTGAGCATTGTGAGTTAATTAGGTATATTTTCTGTTCTTTCTTATTTACTTATTTTAGTTGTATCTTATATAATATAATTTGTGTAATTTCGCTCTCCAGCTGAGCAGTCACACGTTTATAAAACATTCTCCTTATTTGACTTATTGTGTTTTTCTTTCCTTAAAAACGAATGGAATGTGTTTTGCTGTTAAAAAATAATAATAATTGTTTTAATCTTTTGACATCCTTAATGTTTTTAAAAACATTATTTAAAGCCATAATATTTAATATTTTTATATTTTTATACTTTTGTAACAAAGCAAAATCCAAGTAAATACAAGAACAAAAAAACAAGATTGTGCGATCCCTATATACTTTATATGTCTGTATTTGAATCTCATATCTCTTTCTCACATCTATTTATAGCAGACGCCTCTGTTTGATCAGTGCGGGTGTGTGTTTGACGCTCGTCTCCTCGTCACTCATTCATGTGGCTGAGATTGTGTTGTGGTTTTGTGCTTTGACTGAGTGATGTGTGTTTTCTCTGACTAGTGGTGAGTGGCTTTCAAACGATCTACATCCTTGGCTTTGTTTATTGCTTTTGGCCGCAGACATACAGTAAGAGACACAATGCTGTACAGAAGGCAGGTTTACTGATAGTCCTGCACTTTCGGCTGTTAACTGATGATCAGGTCATACGCTGTGTAAAATGACACATTTTATCCCCTCACTCGCTATTTAAATGGTGCGATAAGAGAAAAGTGGTTTATTTGAAAAGAGTCTTTCACTGAATTGACCTGAATTTCATGGCCCACAGTCATTTCCTCCTCATTAGCGCCTCTAAGCAGCCAGAAAATGAGTTTTGTGTCCAGTCCCGGCTCGAGATCTGTCATAAAAAGAGGGAATATTAATTGGCTTAAAGTTTTATTTGGCAGTTAGTTGAAAATAATGTCATCGTGTTGCGCTTAAATATAACTGTGCCCGCATGAATGATGTGAAGCACTTTAGAAACAATAAACCGTGAAATTAAAGTCTCAGTCGGTGAATGTGAGTTATGAGAGAAAACAAGGTTGTGAATTCCTGGTTTGTTACAAGTTTTATCAACAGGATAGATATATAACATTTTTATATTCAAGAACACGCACAAGAGAAATTAAATTTTTCACTCCATTCATCCCAAAACGTCAGTTTCATAAACGTGGCTTTACTCCCAAATTCTTTTAAAGCTGCTGAAATGTTGCAAGCTCCATGTAAGTTCTTTCAGGAAAAGACCATGAAAAGTAACTGGAGAAAGTAGTATTGGGAGCTAATGTTTTGTACCTCTTGAAGGTCACCGCAGCAGATTAGCTTACATTGAATTGGCTTCATAGAGGTGAGCAGCATGACCACTCCTGATCCTTGACTGTCTCTAGGACCTGCCAAAAGATCTCTAGCCATAAAAATTAATAACCTTATCACATTTGTGATCCTCATATTTCATGTTTTGACACACACACACATACATACAGTATATGGTTTACGGGGACTCTCCATAGGCGTAATGATTTTTATACTGTACAAACTTTATCACTCTACACCAACCCTACACCTAAACCCACAGAAAACTTTCTGCATTTTATATATATAAAAAAGTTTTTATAAGCCTTTAAATTACAGGCACACAGGAGGTGTTCTCATAAACCACCTTCATATTGTAATATCTGTGTCATTCCCATGTTATACAAATTTGTGTCCTCATAAGCCACACACACACACACACACACACACACACACACACACACACACACACACACACACACACACACTCACCTCTGCGCTCTCTCTCTACACTCTCTTTTTTTGTTTTTTTCCATCTACACACTCACATATAAGCCACACACACACACACACACACACACACACACACACACACACACACACACACACTCACTCATCTCTGCCATCACTCTGCAGTCACTTTTTGTTTGTTTTTTTAGTGCATGAGTGTGCATTTATTTTTTATTTTACTTTATTTAATGCAGTGCAATGCATTGCATGTGCATTTATGTGTTTATGAGCTAATTAAGTGTAGCTTCTACTATTACATTTGAGTGATTTTGGTGTAGTTTCTTTGTTTTATTTTATTTTATGCATGCATGCATATTTTTAATGTGTGAGCATTTTAGCTATTTAGTTGCATTTACTTCATTTATTTTATTTTATTCATGGTCATGTGCATTTCTGTGTGAGCATTTGAGTTAATTAGGTGTAGCTTTATTTTATTTTATTTAATGCATGTGCATTTTTATGTGTGAGCATTTGAGTATTATTTGAATTTTAATTTGATTAAATTAAATTAATTTTAATATGATTTCAGTTGCATCTAACTTTCAAAAGATTTCAAGATTGCTGATCTAGCTTTTAGCCTTACCACATAATCAATCTCTGGCGTTGATTCCTTATTCCATCTTTTAAAGTTTTCGCAAATCTTCTGACCTGGAATCAGTGATTTCTTGGCCTCCATCGTTCACTATTTGTCTGATTTCTCAAATCGCTTTACACAATTATGATCGATCAGTCTCTGATTATAATAGCTCGGCCATGCTGATCTGCACCTGATATTGACGTTAACCCCTTTCAATCTAAAGTGTCTCCTTTTTCCTGTTTAGCTTTGAGGGTCGAGTAGGTTCAAGTAGGTTTGCTAAGTAGAAAGTTCAGATGCTTTCGATTAGCCTGACATCACATCATTGCGTTTAAGTAGGAAAACGGCAGAACTGATGTTAAAAACTAATACTCCCAGACTGCATTAGGAGCTGCTTTATGGCTCCACTCGTTTCCTCTTCTCAACAAAGTTATATATCTTAGCAAAATAGTTGTCAATGCCACTCACTCAAGCCTTGATGATTCAGTTTATTTGGGATTTGGAAATCAACTGTGGACTGATATGGGCCTCCAGTCAGCTCTCATAGAGCAGATATCTCCCAAAACGTCATGTAGCATGCTAGCACGTCAACATGTTCCAGCTTCTCTAGCAATTAGCGTCAAGCAGATGTCTAATTCAGAGTGTTGTGTTTTTTTTAAATCTTGCTAACCCTTTATTTCAGGGTGTGGTGAACCCATTGGAATTGTGGGTGTAGAAGCAGCTGGAACAAAGGAAATTACTGGATGTTTAATTGTGAGACAAAGATTTGTTTATGTTGGCTAGCATATTAGCACTGAGAAAGATATTATGCTAAATCTACCCTTATGAAAATGAACCATGGTTTTATTATAATAAAAGTGTACTAGGCCTAACCATGTTTTTTTTTGGAGATTGATTACCATTTGCACAGTTTTACTACAAATACCAGGGTAAAACTATGGTTAGTGTAGTAAAACCATGGTCAGTTTTCATAATGGTAGCTCTGGCAAACCCTGTAGAAGGACTTTTGAAGTGTGGTTTTTACCGTGGTAAATTTGAGGTAACTGTGCTTTCTTGTTCTCTGTTGAGTATGAAGGAGCAGAGAGCATTATGGGAGTGCTGGAGTCTGTATGCAGTGATCTGGGTGGTATGAGATGAGGGTGAGCAGGCGGTGATCTGTTTACGTCACTCTGTACGTACCTCACACAATACAGCTACTGTCCGCCACATCTATACATCTCTGAAGGCATTTCCCTGCTAACTGTTAACGCTCTTGCTAACACGTAAACCTCTCATAACTGGGGGGAAGTTCATACAGTTGATGCGATGACATAATGATTACTCTGGAAAATATTTTTAAGCTATATTTACATTTATTTTATTTTTTTTGGAAATGTGAAACATGCTTGCTTTCAGAATTCTAGAGTGTTGCCAGGGTGTTACTATGCAGTTGCTAAGGTGTTCTGTGTGGTTTTAGCAAGTTTTTTTGCAATGGTGTTCTGCGTCTTTGCGATGTAGTTCTTAAAGTTCACTGAGTGTTTTTTAGCATGTTGCTATGTGATTTCTAGGGTGTGCTGGGTGGTTTCCATGGTATTGCTATGTGGTCGCTGGGGTGTTCCAGGCAGTTGTCATGGTATGGCTATGTGGTTGCTAGAGTGTTCTTGGTGGTTGCCAGTGTGCTAAGGGGTGACTAAGGTGCTCTAAATAGTTTTTAACTTGTTGTTTGGTTCTTATGGTGTTCTGGGTGGTTGCCAAGGTGATTAAGGCGTTCAGAGTGGTTTTTAACATGTTGTTTAGTTGTGGTGGTGTTGCCATGGTATTATGAGTGTTCTTTATCATGTTGCTGTGTGGTTGCCAGGGTATGCTAGGTGGTTGTCAGGGTGGTGTTCTGGATGGTTGCTATGGTATTATGAGTGTTCTTTATAATGTTACTGTGTGGCTGCCAGGGTATGCTAGGTGGTTGTCAGGGTGGTGTTCTGGGTGGTTACTAAATTGCTCTGATTGGTTTTCATCATGTTGCTGTGTAGTTGCTATGATATTCTGAGTGGTTGCCAGAGTGTTGCTATGTGGTTCCTAGGGTATTCTGTGTGGTTGCTATGTAGTTGCTAAAGTGTTCTGTGTTGCTATGGTGTTCAGGGTGTTTGCCAGGATATTATTTTTTTTATCTTGTTGCTATGTAGTTGCTATGATGCTCTAGGTAGTTGCCAGGGTGTTCCGGGTGGTTGCTAAAGCATTCAGAGTGGATTTTAACATGCTGCTATGATGTTTTTGGGTGGTTGCCATGATACTGCTATGTGGTTGCTAGGGTTTTCTTTTTAACTTGTTGTTTGGTTGCAAGGGTGCTCTGGGTGGTTGCTATGTGGTTACTAGGGTTTTCTTTTTAACTTGTTGTTTGGTTGCAAGGGTGCTCTGGGTGGTTGCTATGTGCTTGTTATGGTGTTCTATATGGTTGCCAGGGGGTATTGCTATGTGGTTGCTAAGTTGTTCTGATTACTTTCTGGGTGGTTGCCAGGGTGTTGCTATGTAGTTTCTAGGGTTTAGGTTTATACATTTAACATGAAAATAAACTCTAATGCTAATTAAAAAAATTCCAGATAATATTTTAACAATTTGCTTTGGCTTCAGTACAAAACAAATATGCAAGTCAATTATTTATTTATTTTTCACACTTTTTCTCACACAGTATAAATGCTGTTTATATGAAAATATGTATTTGACTTTATATTTTATATTGGTGTCCTTGGCATCAAGTTTGAAAACAAATTAAACAAATCATTTTAGGACAGTTCGACATCAACATGCACTTAGTTTGGACAGTTTTGACAATAAATTATGTTGTAACCCACCCACACACACACTGATGCAGACGGTTTCCTTATTGTTCATCAAACACAATGCATACTGACAGTATCTCTAGTGGTTTCCTCTATAGAGTCTGGAAAGGTTGTTGTTTATGCTAAACGATCATCTGTGTAATACAGGCAGGACTTCAGGAAACCACCTATATATGATATTACCCAGAATAATGTGATGTCATGTTTCAGTAGACATTTTCAGTGTTGCAGATTTGTAAATGAACATGGAAATAAACATACTGGTAGACATATGTGTTGGCAGGGCCTGAGAAACACTCCTTCAGAAGTATAGATTAAATTAGTAACCTGAGGCCTACAAAGCTTACAGTCTGTTTGCATTTACACCTTTGAGCTTTGAATATTTCACAGAGGCTGAAGGCTTTGGAATAACTGTCTTACTGTGGATTTCTGTATATGGTTTTCATCTTTTAGACCCTGTGACAGCTTTGAGAGTGATCCAGGAGTGATTGTCAAGGGTCTGGCTCATGGATTCATGGCTCTGACTCAAGTTCAGTGTTCAGTCAACCTCTTGGGTTTTCTCTTTGTGAGAACATTGATGTTTGGGGTGTGGCAGATTGAACTTTTGACTTTTCTTTTTCTTGCAATTCATCAGTGACAATAACATGGAAGATCTAGTTTAAAACATGTGCCAAGCTTTTAGTAATGTACTTAAAACTAAAACTTTTCAGCTTATTTTAATTTAATTGCTTTTAAAAAAGTGTCTTGTGTAACCATGAAATTAAAAGTAATAACATTTTCTTACACCTTGAAAAAACCTTGCTTGTTTTAGGTGGTTGTACAGGTTTAAGTTGAAAGAGTCCATAAAAATGAATTCAAATTGAATTGAAAATTTTCTCTATCTATAATAGTGCGTAAAAAATGTAATGCAAATTATTTTTTCCTGATAATGTTTTAATAGTTTGCTTTGGTGGTGTAACCATGAAATAAAAAGTAATATAATATTTTTCTTATATCTTAATGATATTTTTCAAGATATATTTGTTTTAAAATATTAATTAGTAGTTCATAAATACTATTAAGTGCCTGTAATTAAAATATATAATTTTGCATTTTGAACTAACCTTGCCTCATTATAAAAAGGAAAAAAAAATCAGATATTTTAATGCGACCTTCCCCTTTTTACACCTGCATTTTTCCCCATATTTTCCAATACACCTGCATATTTCCCCTTAAATATT
>NW_015506221.1:372334-375609 GCF_001515645.1 Sinocyclocheilus grahami | reverse complement strand
CTTATATATTATTTGTATATATATATATATATATATATATATATATATATATATATATATATAGGCATACTATTTATAACATTTTTTGGTATTTTTCTTCATTGTCATCAGGGCCATTGATATTTTTGACTTTCTGTCCCACAAAAATATTAAAATAATTTTAATTTAGTAATTTAACACATTTATGATAGAAAATATGTATTCAAATGATTGAATGTATGAATTGCTTTCTTGATGTATTTTTTAATAGTTGATCACAAGTTTTATTCGTAAATAACATGACTGTTCTGATCCTTCAGCACCAAACTAGAACGAAAACCAGCCTGGAATATTTTGTTTTCATAAATAGTTTCATGTGTTTGCTGAAATACTGTTCTCCAGCTGAACCTCTCAGAGGACACTGTAATTATCGTTCACAACCAACTGACCATCATCACAAGTACATTTTCACTGCTTTGAGCACATGCGGTTCTTCCTGCTCACGGCGCACTGGAAAAGCAAACATTTAGCGCCTGACAATCAGCTCATGATTCGACTCTCATTTTCAGTAAATCGCACATATGAGAGTTGAC
This sequence comes from Sinocyclocheilus grahami, assembly GCF_001515645.1. Taxonomy (NCBI): domain Eukaryota; kingdom Metazoa; phylum Chordata; class Actinopteri; order Cypriniformes; family Cyprinidae; genus Sinocyclocheilus; species Sinocyclocheilus grahami. The sequence continues at coordinate 375,037 of NW_015506221.1, read as the reverse complement.
ATATGCTGTATTTCTTATTGTTTTACATCCCAGTCAACGTATATGTCAGAACAGTGTTTTTGGTCCTTTCCTGAGTGATGCCAGTCAAAACAGCAGGATCCGACAAACCTGTACAAAGGGATTCAATGTTGACAGCGGAGACCCGAGAAGTTCTCGATCTCCAGAGTGGATGGACAGACCTTTTCTCCGAGCTGCAGCTGGCAGCGGTAGGATCGTTGATTTGAGCTCCCACTAAATCCCCTCTCTTGGGACACAGTCCGGCTCTGTTCCCCTCTCCAGTCCTCCAGCTCGGATGACTGCGTGCACTGTAGCGTAAACTACACTAGATGTAGTTTCAGTGTTTAAGTTGGCAACGTGGATGAAACCTGCCTGCTGCCTCCCTCAGGAAAGCCCACCTAATAGTTGAGGAAAAAAGAGAGAAACTCCTGCAATTATGGGAATATTTCACAGACCATCTTGCAGGAAAGACCAGCTTATGCCTGCTGGTTTTGAGCTAGTCTAGCTGTCAACACTGTAAATAGTGACAGCTGTTTCACACATCTTGCACCTGCTGCATCTGAATGTAGCAGTGGTCATAAATGTGCTTGATTAGCATTTTAGCAAAGGTTTAATATATACAGTGGGTACGGAAAGTATTCAGACCCCCTTAAATTTTTCACTCTTTGTTATATTGCAGCCATTTGCTAAAATCATTTAAGTTAATTTTTTTTCCTCATTAATGTACACACAGCACCCCATATTGACAGAAAAACACAGAATTGTTGACATTTTTGCAGATTTATTAAAAAAGAAAAACTGAAATATCACATGGTCCTAAGTATTCAGACCATTTGCTGTGACACTCATATATTTAACTCAGGGGCTGTCCATTTCTTCTGATCATCCTTGAGATGGTTCTACACCTTCATTTGAGTCCAGCTGTGTTTGATTATACTGATTGGACTTGATTAGGAATATATATATATATATATATATATATATATATATATAATATAAGTAATTATTTATGATTATTATTATACGATTATTTACAGATTATTTACCGTTACAAAGTCATTCACTGTGCCCGAATATGCCTATATTGTAGGTGAGCCGAGAAGTATGTCTGAATTCATAGTATTCGTAAAACAGAATGCAAAAAGTTCCCAGAAAACCTACTACTTCTGGTATTCTGAAGAGTGCATTTGATGGGCACTTTACTATCCCATGAGGCCATGAGATAGAAGTTAAATATGACTGTACCTTAATATAACAAATTCAATACTGACAAATGTTAACAAAATTTCTATTAGCAGTTATTTACGATGATTTTTAAGAATGTTAAGAATTTTTAGATCTTTTCTGAAGAAAAAAATTCTTATAAAGTATTTTTTTTTGCGAATACAAATCATTCCTAATTCTTTCCCCTCCTTAAGTTTAGAAGATAAAAACTAAAGTGCAAGTTAAGAAGAATTTTATTCTTAAGAATGTTTTATATAACGGAGTCCCTGTGGGGACATGGTGATAGAAAAATATGACATGGAGGGGAAAATAATATTTAAAAAATATACGCAAAAGTATTGTAATCGCCCAAGAAACTTTTCTTTCGCTTGCAAAACTCTCCACGTTGTCATGCAAAAGTATTTTGCTTCCTGAGAAACGTTATGTTCACTTGCAAAACCATTGAAATGTGGTTTGTCCTTCCACATCATAATATTTCCATCGCAAAAGTTTTGCCAGCAAATGCAAAGTTTCTTGGGGGAGCACAAACATTTTGCAAGAGACTGCAAAATCATTGAAAAAAAAATCATATTTAGGGTCTTCATATCATATGACTATTCCTTGGTGGACCCTGGTGGTATCCCTGCTGTAACCTGTTACCTATACAATGTTAAATCCTGACTATAGGCCATGTTGATCTTGGACTTAAAGATATCCTCAGAAAGCAGAAGTAATTTCTAAAAAAGTCTATACATAGTTCTTGGTGTTCTGGAGATGTTCTGACAGTTTGTGATCCTCTGTCTCCTGTGAAAACTGTTCTTTGGAGGGCACATTTTTCCTATGCGCTTCATGTGAGAGATGTCAGCCTATTTTTGGGCCTCCTCCTGCCTCCCCACATCCATCTCTCCCCAGAGTGTCTGAGCCTCTTTCCCAGAGAAACCCAGCGTGTGCTTGCAAGAATATCTTTCTTGATGAGTTTGTGTCCATGGAAAAGTGGCCATCTTTTGCATATTCCCATAAACCAGGCACATACGAACAAGTGCATCCATCAGACTTTACCTCTGTAATGTGTAAGAGTTGAACATTTGAACGATGGGTTAATCTTAGCCACTTAAAGGTTTAAAAAGATTTACCGGTCCTATAATGTCTGGTCTACTGAAAATGCTCAAATTAAGCCTTCGGAATAAAGATTTCTGCCAGTTTTATAGCTGTTTTGTGGGTTGTATCCAATCTCAGTTGACTTAAAGCCAATGTGAAGTTGGTGAGATATTTTATAACTGCTGTAGAAATGAGAACAGCATATTTTTTGTGTTTAAGATTTAGTCTCCACAACTGCAGCGTAAATGTGTCATGATGAATCACTCAGATTTGTGCTAATCAAAAGATTCGGCTCTGTATTTTCTCAAAGGAGGCGAACCATGGACGGACTCCAAGACTACATCTGTTCTGGAGCGACTCCAAGGTGAGTTTGTTCATGTAGGTATGCTAGTCCGAAACAGTGTT